>NC_061832.1:8477876-8482876 GCF_019202785.1 Penaeus chinensis
TTGGAAGCCTCTTATAAGCACAAAACTCACTTGTCACATTTATACTGTATATTCGACATTTCCGTATGTAAAAACTGAGGTCTTTATGCCATTTTTTATCATAATCATTGTTTTATCATCTTCCTAAAGGTAATGTACTAAACATTCAACATAAATACTACAGGAACAATTATCATAGTAATGATTATGATAATGTTGCAGTAATTTAATATAGATACTACTAATAATAATAGTAATGACAATTATAGTGATTAGTATGATAACAATTGGTTCTTCTGGATTTTTATGTGATTTTAAGAATATAGTTATATTCTTACATTAAGAAAATGCTACAAACTTCATTTCACACACACATATGTTCATCACCGACGTTGGCATATAATATGCAATGAAGTAACATATATAATGTCTCCACGAAATTTCATAACTAATTGAAGGCTTTGGCATGAACGTTTGGTTATTCGTGAAATACTATACTGGACTTTACACTCAAGTGCCTAGAATTTGCAAACCTAACATTTATTCCCAAAACCTTTTTGTTTCCCCATTTTACGTGATTGCCATATTTGTACTGAATTGTCTAGGTCAGACTGCCAGCTCCAGCACAACAATAGCTGTTCTTGGTAACCTTGCATAACGCAGTTACCAGATGCAGAGAACACTTACAAGGGACTATATTACCTATGCTGCTGACCTTCCGTTTATAAAAGACTATTGCCTTTCTCTGTCGCCTTACTGCCCCAAACCCGTTAACTCTGGCAGTGCACCAGATTTCCCTAACCCCTTCGCCCACACGACCTGGCCTGTCACTACTTCCAAGAATATTTTAGCCATGTTGTACTTGACATGCCCTTTCACCCATTTTGCTGTTGTCGATGCACTTTTTACCGTTTTCTTTATGTTAATATACTATTGTTAGTACTATTATTGTTATTGGTATTATCTTGATGTTACAAAGAATTTTATTCTGAAATTACTTATACTGCTGTCATTTTCCCTAACCTCATTCGCCAATACTGTTTATCCATTAAATTATAAAATTCGCTTTATCTCTCCTCTTAGAAGAACATGGTTTCCCCACGACAACTGACCATAAGAAATATTAATACAAGAAAAATTCCTAATATGCATGTACCAGCTTCCAAGACTGAGATGTTGATTCCCAGTCAATGCATAAATTTGCATTCATATTGCGATAATCTCAAGTGTCATGTTACTCGAGACGCCCTGCAGCTACTCCAGATGGCTTAATTTATGTTCACTTGCGGACCTCTTTCGTAGAGCATTGCCAAGACGTTATTCTTGTTACTGCAAGTGCATGTTATTGGATTCCGGGAAGGAGGGGTGACGCTGGCACAGGAAGCTCGATAAAGCAAGTGGATTGCATGACTAAGGGAAGTGGGCTACAGTGGCGGAATGTGGAGGGATCTGCAAAGACGCGGCATAGCAGAGAAATGCCCGTTTCACAATAGCTAATAATATGCGTTAAAACGGTGTTGCTGTTAAAGTAAACATTCTGGGGAACTACGATCGGTGTTTACAAGACAGTTGAGATCCAGAGCAATTCTGAAAGTGGACGGGTTTTGAGACCACACATTTTTCATATTAAAACAGTAATCTAAACTTACTTAAGCAACCGAAGAATTTCGGATATTACAACATAAATAAAATTGCAATAAGCTGCCTCGTTTTCCTAGGGTCTATCCTTTTTTTCATGAGCGTACAAACTGAACTCTGGCGTACGCTTTTTAGATCATCATAAAAATGACGGTTCAGATCAAACAGGAGATCCTGTGGCAGAGGTCGTCTTTTTGATTTGTTTACTCTGTACACTTTAGAGGGGGCTTAGGAAAATAGTATTGGTTGTACACTTTTAAACACTTTCTTTTTGTGTTTTACTAGTTCACAAGCAATGCAATTAAGTAGAAATATGCACGATTAATCCAGAACAAGTTTATAAATTCTTGTTAAGGTGAAATGTTAAATTGTCTTCATATTTTCCCTTTCCTTCATTACTCAGTTAGAAACACCTCATTTAGAGGATTAAATCGTGATTCGTTAGAATATTGGCTTTGCACAGTCCTTGGCGAGCTATTCCCATTCGCTTTTATTTAGCTTTTCTCCCTGACATGAACTGTAAACCTGGATGCGAGTTTAATCAACGTGTGTTTTAAGTTCCTGTCAAAGATCCTAAGTCAATAAAAACAGACGTGTGTAAACTGTTTATAGACTATAGTGTCGTTTTCTTCCTCTTATTTTTTGTTTCTTTTTCTTTTTTCTATTAAGGGTGTTTTTCTTTTTTCTGCTCTACCTTCTCCCTTTGCTATTTCGCCTTCTTTCCTTCTTCCCCCCATTCTTGTTCACCTTCTCTTTCTCCTCCCATTTCATCTTTTTTTTTTTCCTTCCTGTTCTCCTCTTCCTCTTCCGCCTTCTTTCCCTCTCAATCTCACTCTCTTTCACTTCCTCCTGCTCCTCCTTTTTTCTCCTGTTTCCTCCTCCTCTTCCCCTCCTCCTCACTCGTTTTCCTTCCCTGCTCCTCCTTCATGAGAACCGCGTCAAGAACGCCGAAAACGTCCATTGGGAAAAGAAAAAAAACAAAATGAACACTACAATAAGGAAATATGAATTCTCGTTCTCATTTCTTCTCTCCATTACAGTCCAACAGAAAAAAGAACTCTGACAAGGGACTGTGCTGGCAGAAGGTGGAAGCCTGAATGATGAGATTTATTAAGATGTTTGAAGACAATTTATTCTTCAGATGAAAAGAAATTCCTTCAGATCTGTCCTTTCTTTCTAAATTAAATGGATAAAAGGTTGATTCAATGTCGTTCTCATTTTTTATCATTCTGATTATAATTATGATCACCATCAATAATATAACAATATAAATCATAAGCACTATTTTCATCATTATTCACTGAGATTACTATTATCATTATGCATATTCCTCTTTATCTGGCTACGATAGAAAACTTGGGGGCCTTTCCTTTAATGAGGGATGTAGCTGGGAAGCCGGATAATCCGTAAGATAAATCTCAAAGGACAGGCAAGGGTGAGCTCAAAATTGTAATGAGATGCCTCTTCGTAACTGGTTTTCGCCAGGAGAAGGGTTATGTTTCATGCTAGAAAAATATATACACCTTATTATATTCCTCCTTTATCCAGTTAAGAACAATAAGGTTAAATGAAAAAAAAAAAAAAAAAAAAAACATTGGAAAATCATTTATTAAAGAAAGAAGAGATCAGGTGTTCGTGGAGTACGGTTTTCGCTCAAAGCAGGGTATCCGAATTCGAATGAAAAAAATTCGAAACTTCTCGATACACCACCAAAACGATCGAGTCTAATCTGCACAATCAGTAGCGAAATAGAAAATAAAAGAAATTAATAAATGTAGTAAGTAAATAAATATTATAAATACCAATACTATTGATGATGACGATGATAATGATAATGATAATGATAATGATAATAATAATGATAATGATAATGATAATGTTAATGATAATGATAACGATAATGATGATGATAGAAAATAATAAAGACAATAATGATGTTATTAACAAAACGATAACAATGACAAAACAACAACAATAAAAACAATAATAATAGTCCGGGGCAGCATTGCAGAAGTTGATTGGTCAGTGACAGTTAACCGCACAACATACCTTGTTTTGCACCCATTATACCATGCAAAAATGTCAGTTTTGTTCCATTTCGCGCCATATTTCCCCCTGCATGTGTTTTCCCTTTCTTCTAATACCAGGCTTTATTTTTGCCGTGAACCGGAGGGGAATATACAAAGGGTGTAAACAATACGCTGAAACTACCAGTGAGTGTGGTTTGCCTGGATGTAGTTTTCGGGATCATACTAATATGTATATGGCCTGTAAACATGAAAAAGAAAATATTGGCTGCCGCTTTTTCAATCTTCGTTACTAAGTGATTTGGTAAAATACTCTTATCATTATTCACTTCTTTTGCTTTATCTATCCATACCATCAGAAAATATATTGAATACTCATTTCCTTCCTTCTTTGTCCAAAATATTTGTATATCTTTGCAAGAAATGGGATTAGATAACAGAGGATTATAATGAACTTCCCTAGACCGTTAAAAATATCGGACAGTACTTTACCTATAACAAAAATAGCTGCACCAGCAAGTCTACTTTCTTTAAGGCATTAGTCTAGACCAGTGGTTCCCAAACTGGGGGCCATTAGCTGAATGTAGGGCCCTTAATGTGAGACGTGCATGTATAAAACCAAAGGCAGGCAGACAGGGGAGGGAACTTTTATGTTTATTTTGTCCCTTTCTTGTGTATTCACTTATGTGTTCTCGATATAAAGCAAGACATTGAGACGTATTAGGGTAGTAAATGATTTAGTCTTAACATAATTGTAAGGTTTCCTAAATAATGTCTTATTCTGTTTTTGTATGTTTATTGTTGAAACAACTTTTCGCAATAATGCTATTTTTTACTCTAAGTACGGACATTTTGTTTATATTCATTATGTTACTTCGTCAGTATCATTTCCACAGTTCAGTGAGATTCAGCAAAGGAAAATTGCAAATATATTATTAGTACTTAACAAAAGAAAAACATGATAAATTACAGGATTTAATTTTTTTTTTTTTTTTTTTTTTTTTTTTTGTAGAGCTAATGAGTGTAGGACTGAAGACGGTCATTGGGTTATGCTTGACGGTGGGCCATGGCCAAGGGTCATTTATGAGGGGTGGGTAACGACCAGAAAAAAAAAATGCTATTACCATTAATCTCGATAAATCCACGAGATTCATCTTAAGTATTGTTAATATTTCATTTAATCTTACCTGTTAATAAGAAAGGCATATTTTATAAATATCAATTATCATTGTCGTATGCCTTATCCTCACACCAGGTCCTTATGCCTTAACCTCTCACCAGATCCCCAGGCTTTATCCTTATACCCGGTGCTTAGGCCTCATCCTCATACCAGGACCTTATGCCTTATCTTTATAC
>NC_061832.1:8515376-8517876 GCF_019202785.1 Penaeus chinensis
TAACTGCTGTTGTCTCAGCAGCAGCAACAGCCCCGGGGAGGTCGAGTGAGGAGGCCGAGAAGGCAGTTTCGGTCGCCGTGACGGCAATGACCCAGACTGTCGCAGCCCTGAAGGGAAGAAAGCTGGTTAGAGCAAAACCAGCCTCACCCTCACCCCAGGACGAGACTCCCCTCCCCACTCCAAACCAGGCCATGCCTTCACAGGCAGAGCCAAAACAGGCTGAACCTGTGCAGCCAGAGCCAGATCACGCTGACCTTGCCCAGGCAAGGCCAGCAAGGCCAGCCAAGAAAAAGCCTGAGAGAAAAGCCGAACCAACCAAAGTCAGAGCTACCAAAGGCTCTCCACCTCCCAGTGGACCAAAGGATAGCCTGACAACAGACGAGGAGCCCTCAACCAGCGAGGACCTCGCAATGGAGTTGTCACACTCCGACGATGTCTCTGATGTAACTATCACTGAGTAACATCATGACACACCATCTAAGCAGCCTACAGTGGAACATCAATAGCTTCTCTGCAAAGAACGTTTTTCTCCAAGCAGTAGTGCGATCAAGGAACATTGACATTGTCATGCTCCAGGAGACATTAACAGTGGACACTGTTCGCTTCTCAGGGTACCATGCCTTCACACTGCCACGAACACCTGGCAAGAGAGGCTTGATCACCCTTGTGAGAGCAACAATCCCCTGCTCCGCAATAGCCGATGCATCGCACTGTGGAGACGATGTTGAATCCCTTGCCGTCGAGGTTCACCTGGCCTGGGGGCCCCTCAAACTGTACAATGTGTACAGCCGGCCACGCTGTAGAAGCTTAAACATCAGCCAGGTCTGTGCTTCTGCTGCACACGACCGAGTGATCATAGGGGGAGACTTCAATGCACACCACCCCATCCTGGCTCCCTGCCGGGCACCGGAAGCGGCCGGCTATCACACAGCCGACGTGCTAGAGACAATCTCTGAGATCGCTCTCCTGAACACCCAGGAGCCAACGCATGTCAGAGGAGGGGTCCTAGACCTCACCCTGGCCACTGCGACTCTGGTGGGGAGGATTTGCTGGCGTGTCGATGAGACCGTCACAAGTGACCATTTCGTCACTATAACTACCCTCATGGATGCTGGCCTAACCGAAATCCTAAGACCGAATCCAAGATGGAAAACAGACAAGGCCAACTGGCAGGCGTTTCAAAACGCCTTGGCCCTCTGTCTGAGATGCAACGATCCCCCACAAAGCGAAAATGTGGAAGTGCTCGAAGCTAGCCTGCTAAACGCCATTAATGAAGCAGCCTCACAGACCATACCCAAAACTCGGCCTGGGTCTAGAAGTCACAAAGACGCCTGGTACTTCAATGACGAGATCAGGGAGGTCAACCACAGGGTGAACATGTGCCGAAAACTATTCCGAAGGCAAAGAACCCCTGACAACTTATCCCTCCTAAGGGAAGCTGTCACAGATGCCAAGGAAACTGCCAACAGAGTCAGGCAGGAAAAGTGGCTGGAATGGTGTGAGTCCTTCGACCACCAAACCATCCTTTCAGAGCTGTGGCAACGGGTCAAGCGAGCTACCAGCCGCTCAGCCCCGAGGTGCACCCATCACGACCCCCAAGCAGAGGCTAACAGACTGGCGCACGAGTTCTCTGCGAGAACGAGCAGCAACAGTCTGCCAGCCGAGCTGAGGGCAAGGCAAGAGCGTCTACAGCCAGACAGACACGCTCAGATCAGAGAAAGGGCAGCCGAACCCGATAACTCAGACATTATCTTTTCTCTGAGGGAACTAAGGAAAGCCTATAAAACTCCAACAAAGCCCCGGGCTCTGATGGGATCTCGTACCCCATTATCTCCCACCTAGGACTAGCAGGTGAGCGTGCACTCTTGCAACTCATCAACAAGTCCTGGGAAACTTCCACTCTACCCCAGAGTTGGAAGAGGGCTACCATAGTTCCCGTCCCAAAACCAAAGGAGCCGGGGAAGTACCGCCCCATCTCTCTGCTCAGCTGCCTGGCCAAGACGGCTGAGAGGATGGTACTAAACCGGCTTCATTGGAAAACGGGACCCCCCGACAAACACCTCCACGGGTTCACAAGGGGCATGGGCACAGCACACAGCATAGCCACGCTCTTAAGCACAATCAGCAAGGGCCCAGCTGTGGTGGTATTCCTTGACCTGGAGAAGGCTTTTGAACTGGCAAGTCCGCTTGCCTTTCAGGAAAGCCTGGTCCAGAAGGGAATCAGAGGAAAGCTCTTGGCTTGGATAGGTGACTACTTCAGGAACAGGACTGCCAATGTCAAATTCCAGGGTCAACTATCGCAGCACATGCCGCTCGAAAATGGAACGCCACAGGTTGGGGTTCTCATTCCAGCCCTATTCAACACTTTAATGTCCTGCATCCTCAACATAAACCTCCCAGTTGGGTGCCAGATCATCTCATATGCAGACGATCTCGCTATCACCTCCACTGGACCACGCAGCCAGAATAAAGCCCAGCGTTGTCTGGATCTCGTGTCAGA
>NC_061832.1:8555376-8560376 GCF_019202785.1 Penaeus chinensis
TTGTGACTCGCAGTCTGCCCTTCGTGCCCTCTCCTCCCAAAGCCTGAAACCCGTAGCCTAGTCAATCACATACTGTGCCATCTAGTCAGCCATTGTTGGACTGTCTTGCAAAAGCTGCCTGTAGGCCTGTGACTCGCAGTCTGCCCTTCGTGCCCTCTCCTCCCAAAGCCTGAAACCCGTAGCCTAGTCAATCACATACTGTGCCATCTAGTCAGCCATTGTTGGACTGTCTTGCAAAAGCTGCCTGTAGGCTTGCCCTACCTGCGTCTGACGCCTCGCCAGCAACCCTCTCCCACTACAAGCGTCCGCTCACTTGCTAACCACCCGGCGCAGGAACGACGAGCGGCCAGCGAGCGTAAGCATCCAGCACTACGACCACTTCGCCTCTCATGCCTACAAATACCGACGCCGCGGTCTGCTTGTAAGAAGACATAGTGTGGTGGCTGCCCTGCTCCGGTTAGGCTACAACAGGTGTGGCAGGTGGGCGAGTCAGAGGACGCGCCCCAGTACTCATCGTGTAAGTTGTATGACGCACACAATGCCAACCACCTACAGCATTGCTGCCTCAAGTGTCCGAAAGTGGCTGATCTCATATTTAACAGAGACACTGTCTTAGACACTTGCAAGTACTTAATTATCAGATGACAATTTAGATGTAGTACTTCCACAATACCAACATTTTGGTGGCTGTTACTCCTCCTCCCGAGGTTCCGTTGTTTATTATTTGCATTTTTTTTCCCTTCTGCAATTGATGCATGGCTTGTCCTGCGTGTCACGAATACTCCGTAGCCAATATTTAATTTGTACTGTAAAGGTTTGTCGCTCACTCACCGAAATAAATTGATGAATATAAAATCTATCTCTCTATATGTGTGTATCTCTCTCTCTCTCTCTCTCTCTCTCTCTCTCTCTCTCTCTCTCTCTCTCTCTCTCTATATATATATATATATATATATATATATATATATATAAATTTATATACATATATATATATATATATATATATATATATATATATATATATATATATATATTCCTGAGGATGGAATCCAGGTGGATTCCAAAACTGTTGTCTCACTTTCAATAAATCTAGTTTTATATTGTGGGTTTTTCTACCATATGTATATATATGTGTGTATGTGTATATATATATATATATATATATATATATATATATATGTGTGTGTGTGTGTGTGTGTGTGTGTGTGTGTGTGTGTGTGTGTGTGTGTGTGTGTGTGTACATATTTTAATATACACATATCTGTGTGTGTATATATATGTGTGTGTGTGTATTTATATATATATATATATATATATATATATACACACACATATATATGTATATATATATATATATGTATATATGTATATATGTATATATACATATACATATTTGAAAAAAGGCTAGAGCGGAAGTGGACATAGATGTCGCCATCTGACATAAAAAAACGAAATTGACTTTAAAAAAAAAAAACCCGATATAGTAAAGAATGTGGAATTTATTAATAAAGTAAATGTTGACAGCGACCATAGGTTGGTCAGAGGCCAAATTAAATTACACCTTAGTAGGGAAAGGAAGAAACTCATACGAAAACCAAAGCCAAATTTAGCTAACTTGAAGATCAGAATGACAGAATTTAACTTTAACATCCAAAACAGATATTCAGTTTTCAGCGACGAAGATCTCAACATTGACCAAATCAGCAAACAGTTCAATGATATAATAAAGGAAGCTGCGCTTGAAGTAGGCGGTAAGAACGTCAAGCAAAGCTCCAGCAAGTTCTCGGTAGAAACTAAAGACTATATGCAAATACTTAGGGTCATGAAAGTATCGTCAAACAGGGACAAAACAGAATTAGCTGCACAAACAAAGACAATAAATAAAAAGAAGAGAGAAGATGTACGGAAATTCAATACTCAAATAATAAATGAAACAGTGATCTCAGGTACCAGCACGAAAACAGCTAAAAGGAGACTCGAAATAGGAAGAAATCAATTGTATGCAATAAAGAAATCAGATGGAGAAGTGACATATAATAAGAATGAAATACTAAGAATGGTGGAAGACTTCTACAGGCATCTATACAAGTCATATGATCAGCCACGGATAGAAGCGAACGCTGTAACTAGAGACGTACCTAACATCACAACAGAAGAAATCAAAAGAGCGCTTAAAGGCATGAAGAGAGGAAATAGACCAGGTGAAGAAGGAATTAGTATAGACCTTATAATAGATGTAGGAGAAACTGCAACAATGAAATTAGCCAATCTTTTTAACAAATGCCGTCTCAACGGAAAAAAAACTCTTATTATTTTGACACATAAAAAGGATATAGAAAGGATCTAAATAAACTACCGATCCATAAGCCTCCTTTCAGTTACTTACAAACTCTTCATAAAAGTCATCATAACTCGCATCTCTGACAGTCTAGATTCTAACCATTCTAGAGAACAAGCAGGCTTCCGCAGTGGACTCTCAACAACAGACCACATCCACACACTCACCCAAGTAAACGAATATAGGAAACCCCTGTGTATGACATCCATCGATTATGAAAAGGCATTTGACACTGCACAAATACCAGCTGTACTAGAAGCTATTCGAAGACAGGGAGTAGAGGAGGTATATTGCAAAATATTAGAAGATATATATGAAGACGGGACAGCAATCATCAAGCCCCACACGGAAACCGACAAAATACCAATTAAAAAATGTGTTAGACAGGGCGATATCATCTCGCGAAAACTGTTTACAGCTTGCCTTGAGGAAATATTCAAGAAACTAGAATGGAACAGAATGGGTGTCAAAATAGGAGACAAATACCTAAACAACCTAAGATTTGCAGATAATATTGTTCTCTTCAGTGAATCTGAAAATTAAATGCAGCAACTAGTAAGCGATATGAATGGAGAAAATCTGAAAATCGGATTTAAGATAAACAAGAAAAAGACTAAGATCCCATTTAACAGCAGAGTTTAATCCGATCAGATACATGTACAAGGCGAAGCGCAAGAGGTGGTTGACAAGTATATATACCTAGGGCAACTCATACAGACAAACACATCTAGCGAAGAGGAAATTAAGCGACGCATCAGAAGCGCCCTCGGCATACACAGTAGCATACTAAGAGCCTCTTTGTCGTTATGTTTAAAAAGAAAAGTTATAATCAATGCGTCCTCCCATTTATAACCTATGTATCAGAAACATGGACTACAACCAAATTACTGGAAAAAATGGAGAGGTTGATGCTGGGAATTAGCCTAAGAGATCGAATGAAGGCGACGTGGATCAGGGAATAGACAAAAGTGGAAGATATACTTGGGAACATCAAAAAGAAAAAAATGTCAATGGCAGGTCATATATGTCGAAGACAGGACAACAGGTGGACAAAGAAAGTAACAGACTGGACTAAAGATAACATAAAGAGACCAAGGGCCAATGACAAGATGGCGTGACGAAATAACGAAATTTGGGGGCCAAGACTGGAAACAAAAAACGCAAGACGGACAAAATTTTAAAATATTGGGAGAGGCCTACGTCCTGCAGTGGATTGACTCAGGCTGATGATGATATTGATGAATATATATATATATATATATATATATATATATATATATATATATATATATATATATATATATATATATATATATATTTACACACATGCATATATATGTATATTTATATACATGTGTGTATATATACACATATATATATACATATATAAACATATACATACATACATACACACACACACATATTTATACATATATATATAGTCACACATATATTTAGATATATATATATAGATATAGAAACATAAATACATACATGCATGCATACATACATACATACATACATACATACATACATACATACATACATACATACATATATATATATATATACATACATACATACATACATACATACATACATACATATATATATACATACATACATACATACATACATACATACATACATACATATATGCATATATATACATACACACTCGCACATATATATGTGTATATATATGTATATATATATATATGTACATATATACACACACATATATATGTATGTGTATATATATATATATATATATATATATATACATGCATATGTACACATATATATATATATATATATATATATATATATATATATAAAAGGTATGAATGAGAATGAATATCTTCACAATACAAGAGATGTATTTGACCGGTTTCGACTTTGTCTTCGTCAGAAATACATGTATTTCTGACGAAGACAAAGTCGACATGAACACACACACACACAAACATGAACGCGGTTCATATATATATATATATATATATATATATATATATATATATATGTATATATACATATATGTACATATATATATATATATACATATATATGTATTTTCTTTCAACAGCCATTCATTCCACTGCAGGACATAGGCCTATCTCAATTCACTATTGAGAGGCTATATGGCAGTGTCACCCTTGCCTGATTGGATGCCCTTTCTAATCAACCGCGGTTCGGCGCGCTAACACTTGTGCCACAGCGGTGACTTCCCCTACGACACCTATGTTTGACTTCTCAAGACGACTTGTCGTTTTCTTGGGCTTGAGCCAGCAGCCAGAGCGCAGGAATTCCCGCGACGGGAATTGAACTCGGGACCACGAGGGTCGGAGTCCGGTGCTTTAACCACTGGACCAGCGCGGCAGTTATATATGGATATATATGTATATATGTATATATACACACACACATATATACGCACACACACATAAACATACACATGTATATGTGTGTGCGAGTATGTACGTATATATATATATATATATATATATATATATATATATATATACATAAATATGTATGCATATATATACATATACACACACATGTATATATGTATATAAAAATATAGATAGATAGATAGATGGATAGATAGAAAGATATATGAATATATCTACCGATGGATGGATGTATAACTATTCTGAGA
>NC_061832.1:8620376-8630376 GCF_019202785.1 Penaeus chinensis
GCTAAAACAAAAATCAGAAGTCATATATCTAAAGATGAACTATTAAAATGGCGATCAAAATTATGAAAATCACCAAATAAAATAGTACTGAGGCAAACTTTAAGACTTAAACAAGAAAGACATTAATCATTACTGAAAAGAACGAAAGAAAATACATGATAAACGTGACATAGAAAATAGGGTTAAAAAAGGGAAATTTAACTAAAAGTCAGCATGGGTTAACCCAATGCCGTCGGGGAAAATGAACAAAAAATGGGGAAAATGCTGTGCCCATTTTCTATATTTTTTGTGAAATGTCTGCTCATAGATGGCTTTGCTAGTGCTTAGCCACAAAGGAGTCAATTAATAGACCTTGTGACCATACGAGATTTGAATTGGCGGGAAAAACGTGTTTTTTACTAGTGCTATGGATATCGATGGTGTTATTTTTATTATAAACATTATAATTATTATAATGTTTTTTAATATTAGTAACAGCAAAATAAGATAATGTAAAATATTTCGTAAATCAAAGAAAAGGGTGAACGGGCGAGACGGGCAGTACTCCTAACTGGCTCATTGGTGACTTAGTACAAGTATAGCCATCTATGTGTATAAACAATCAAACAAGTACTAACAGTGGGCATAGCACGTGTCTACCCGTCGTACCCGTCGGCAAGGGGTTAAAACAGTAGAAATATTGTTTCACGCAGGGGAAATGGAGATCAACTGGACATCCCATCTGGATTATGCTCTGTCTCTCAGGGACAAGGTCTGAAGAATATCCGCAATACCAGGTTAAGATATTCTATGGCATTTTATGTACGTAATAGTGTGCAAAATATTTGAGTTTGCGATTTTTGTTCCTTCTAGTAGACAAAGCTAGCAATTATAAATCTAGAGAAAACACGGCCTGCGGATCGCTAGCCGAGAGTATTGTTTTGGGGTAGACATTTGTTACTTTCGTTAACCCCTAGCGAACCATCGTTAGGCAATCGCCAGGCCTTTCCCGAAACTTTAATAGTATGACCCCATAATCTGTGAGCCCATCATGATCCATTGACCATGACCCTAATAGCGGCAACTATTGTGATCTCCCTTCCTACATTAGAGTCGTTAAGACCATCGTGGATGCACTACCCACTTTATTAAATTCATGATATATGTTTCCATTACAGCCTGACAAGATCTCAATTAATGACTGAGGGAAATCTTAAACTGCTTTCACTTCTCGCCCGAAGCCTACCTGGGACCGGATTTACTAATGTATATACGAAATTGTATGAAGTTACTTACCATCGTAAATCAAGCTACTTCCTCGTTTCTCGCAACGAGCGTATTTTCAAAACACTTCCGAGGTCGTAAACAAACTGCCGTACGAGGAACTTCTGCGGGTGCCCGAAACCACTCTTGGCGACTGTCCTCCGCTGGTATCAGCCTTAGAAATATCTTCAAGAGTGTGAAGTTGTGACTTTTCTTTGGGGAAATCAATTATTGTGTAAGAACGGCACATTTATGAAGCATAGTAACAGATAAAAAAACAATATGGCTAATTTAAATAATGATAGCCTTTGCCGATCCGACGGAGGGCGCGGAAACACTTAATGTGGGCGTAATACAAATCAATCAACAAGTTTAGTTTATCATTCATTAAAGGAGTTCTGACACATCACCAGGAATGAATTTTGAATGAAAATGTATAACTTCCATCAGTAAAAATTATAATAGATGTTTAATAACAAAGGTTATCAAAATATAACATAGCTCTTAATATCCTTATATAATATTATGGAAGCAAGGGATTAACTTACAGATGAATAATGAGAAAAGATTTGCTGTAGTTACACTCTATGGAATTATAATTGTTTTTGAAAGAAAAAAAAAACAACATAAAGGTGTTGAAAGTACTGAGTGAAAGAGAGAGAAAGAGCTCGAGACACAGATATATGTATGTAATATATATATATATATATATATATATATGTGTGTGTGTGTGTGTGTGTGTGTGTGTGTGTGTGTGTGTGTTTTCATATGCATATATGTATGTGTCTATATATATTTATGCATTTATTGATATATACTTATGTGTTATTATTTTATTAAATATATATATAGATAGATAGATAGATAGATAGATATAGCTATAGATATATATAGATATCAGAATTTATGAGTTTACTGATAAAGGTGGTGAAGATTAATAAAGGCATTTACAGGTGAAAGTGACCCATGCAAAGCGACATTTACTGGCAATAAAATCTCATGACTTTCCTTTATTTGCCTTATTCAATTGAACATGACTTTAGAAATCCTGTTTAATTACGCTTTATGTGATTTTTTCTTTCATAAAGAAACTGAAATTGATAAACCTCATTAGTGCTGCATCAGTTCAGCGGTTAACGTTCTGTGATTGCTCGATTTTTTTCCGAGTTAACGCTGATTGGTCGTTCGAGCCGTTCTTTTGGGAAATGAAGCCCTACGATGCCTAGCGATAGTAAATACGGTCGTAACGGTTCCGTTGTTTGGCGTTCGAAAATAGGTCGAACGTCGCTAGTTGAGAAATCGTTGATAGTTCTCGTAAAGATATCGTTTACGAGAGAGTTTAGTAAATCCGTTCCCTGATTTACCCGTATTCGTAGTTTCGGAAAGCTTTGGAAGAAACAATTATCTATGATCAAGACGGTGCTAATTGTAATAATCTCAGATCAATGAAGTTTCAGAAGAGTTTGCTTAGGTATTACTGACGGGTAATTGGTTCTACTATATTTTGCTTCAATTCATTACCTGGTCTGCGCGAATACATACCGTTTCATTAAATATATCTACTCTAGGCATCATTACCACGCTAACATTATAAACTCGAAGCTATTTTTTCTTTTACTATTCTGTCACCGAATATTCAATATTAATATATGTTACAATTGTTTCGTATTCGAAAGCATAATCATTATTTACATTGGTCACACATATATGTTATCGTAAGCGTTATGCTAATGATGATGAAGATGATGATGAAGTTACATTCCCCATCATTTTTTTATATCTATCAGGTAATATGATGAAAAAGGAAAGAAATGAAAAATACATGTATATGTATATAGATAGATAAATAGAAAGAGATGGATCTGTTTTTTGAAGAGTTAGCCTATATATGAGCAGTGAAATAAGATCCAAATCATGGCCATCAGTAAACGAAAGTAAGCTCTCCGAGATCGAAAGTAAAAACATGGATAAGAAAAAAGAAGTTCTGTCTATACTTAGAACTACATGGTTCCTATGGTTAGTCCACCCTCTACGGTTTGGTAAAATTTGCCCCCGTGATTTTGAAACAAAATAGGTAACAAAGCTGCTGAATCGTTATTTTTGCATATTGATAAACGAAATTGAGCCTTCATTTTTTTAAAATGTAGTCGAAAAGTGTTAAAAGTAGAATTTTTTAGGCCAACAGTGCGGTCATCATCCCAGTGAAATAATGCTTAAAAAAACTTTTCAGTGTAGTATTTTTAGTATTCCTAAAATCGTACAAGGGCTGATATGGTAGTACATGCATACGAATAAATGTGATAATGGATCTTACAGGAGTAATTGTAATGACACTGCCTGTCTGTAGGTGTTGCAGTTATAATCTTGTGTATTTCGAAATTAGGTTTGACGGTGTTGACCGAGATCGCCCTGAGTGATTTCCAGTCATTCGTTATTTTTATCCTTTCTAAAAGTATGGTAATCACCACCTTTCCTTTTGCTGTAATTATTTTACAGTCATTATCTATCTTGTCATTATTGTTACCCTCATTCGTTAGTAGTGTCATTAATAGTACTGATATATGTTTTACTGCATTTCATCATTATCAAGGTGAGTATTATATTAATGATAATACTGGTAATCATGTTGTTACCGGTCATTTTTATTATTATTATAACATTCACATTCAGTTTGCAACAAACATGTTGAACATGCTTCTCTGCAAATGTGCAACATGTTTAACCCACTCTTTTTCCTTTATGACTGTCATGCTTTTCTTCATATTTTTTTTTCAACAGACACTAATGGGAACGTGTTAATAAAGATAAGACGTAAAATTGACTATCCAACATTACATATTTCATATCATTAATGATAACTGTATAACGTAGTCCAATGTCTCTTTTAGAACTGCAAATCCTCATTGGCCAAGTGTAAATAAATTATGAGTGTAAAAAGTGTAAGCTAACTAGTCCAGTAGCAGTTATTATTATTATTATTATTATCATCATTATCATCATCATTATTATTATTATTAACATTATTTTAATTGTTGGCATTCTTTTATCTATCATTACCATCTATCATCATCATCATTATTGTTATAATTATTGTTGCTGTTTTGTTGTTATTATTATTATTAGTAGTATTATTATCATTAGTAGTAGTAGTAGTAGTAGTATTATCATTATTATTATTATCATTATTATTATCATTATTTTAATTGCTATCATTCTTGTTATTTATCCTTACCATGAAGTAGATATCAACACAATCATTTCCTGGTATCTTTTACTGCAATGTAATCTGTATCATCAAATACTATATTTCGAAAACCAAACTCACGTCCAGAGCACGTCTGCAGAGCAAGTTGCAAATCACCAACGATCGGGTAACATTTCATGCATGCAGTTGGTACCAAGATAGCCTGAAACTGAATATGCCCAATAGTGAAATTGAATGAGTTTCTTTAGTCTTTTAAAACTGGGATATATCCTTTTCAGAAGATGCTGCGAGAGTATGGAATTCTCAGGGAGGGGTGTGTGTGTGTGTGTGTGTGTGTGTGTGTGTGTGTGTGTGTGTGTGTGTGTGTGTGTGTGTGTGTGTGTGTGTGTGTGAGAGAGAGAGAGAGAGAGAGAGATAATGTATGTGGGTTGTTGGGAAAGAGAGAGTGTATATGAATACCCAGTATTCATTTATATATAAAGCATTTGTAGAACTAATGGCGGTGAACAGCAGCTGCGTTAGACTGATTTTTAAGAATTATCTGCCTCGTTAACAGCTAAGGTCATTAGCGGCGAATACCTTGTAGGATTTAAATGTTGAAAATATATAAAGAAATAAATGTATAGATAGTATGCTTTGAAAATGATTGCATAAGTATTATGCATGATTAACTTATTAGTCTTCCATAGGAAACTAATAAGACCTTCTTTGTCATAATCCTCTCCCAATACATTCTTCACTTTATATGGAGGAGACAAGTACATGTGTCTTTGGCCTGAGAACCCTGCACATATTTCCACTACATGTGCGACCGTTAAGGGTTCTTGGTATCCCTCACAACACGCATCACTTTTGTGTTCCCGATTCTCAGCCTTGTTAACACAACTTGTCGAACGCTAGTCACCAACTGCCAAGGGTATCTCTAATCTCTTGCAATATGTTTCTAGAGGTATGCCTCCATTTATCACGAAGATAACTTCTGATGTTTGGCTTCAAGTCGGTGTGTGGGAGGGGGAAACGAGCATCACAGGGCTGAGCAGCAACTGTCCTGGCTCTCCGATAAGCTCGCTCATTTCCACGGATACCAACATGCACTGGCACCCAACACAGTTACCGTCTTACATACTGACATCAGTGCAAGCCAGTCTTAAACCTCCCTTACCACTGGATTGATTGCTTGAAAAGCATTACAAAAATTGCAACATATTACAACAGAATGGTTCCTAAGATCTCTGCAGATCGAGGCTGCCAAAGAAAGACTCCCAACTGCATTCTTCCTCAAACCATCTGTATTTATTGCATCAGATCCTTGATACTAAAAAATGAGGTGAAGAAAACTCTCCCTTATTTCTGCTACGGATTTCTCATTTTAACCTATTCCGACCAAATTCTCCTCGACCAAATTGGTCCGAGGGAGTTCCAACAGCTAGCACCTTAGAGAAATTCAAATTGAGTCCTTTCACAAGATTCCTACTTCTCCTACCATAGGATCGATTTCCTGAAGGAGGTTGGACACCAATCTAGATGTAAGAGATCCCAGAATCCTTTATAATCTTGTGTAGTAAATCTGGTTCATGCAGTCCTGGTGTGGTGAGAGAGGTGGTTTTCCATATTTACACATGTGAAGACCTGAAAGCCTCTCTACGGAGAACAGTAGGAGCTGCAGATGATTAAGCTTCACAGCCAGTCAAGTTTGCTACCAATAAGCTTTTACAGCCTTCACCTTTAACTGTTTGATGTGAGGCACCCACGTAAGCCTTGAGTAAAAAAAATAGACCAAAGTACTTCACCTCTTGGCAATGGGTTACTCCTGAATAGAAGGAAAGATGGAATGTTCCTCTTCTGCGGAAATGTAGAGAATTTGAAGCCATGTTATGTTGCCCACTGCACAACCTAATTTACTGTGATGTGCAAATGGCCTTGTCCTTGAAATCATCCACATACAAACTACACAAGACAATACTAGGAATAACAATGGCAAACAGACACTCTCTTGTGAGAACCTTTCCAACTGATCGTCCAGGTTAGGGAAGCTGTTTCCCACTTCCTATCAGCAAGGGAGCTTTGTATGCAGGTAGGTAGTGCCATACGATGTCATACAAATTTATGATTATGCCATGCTTCTAAACAGTATCATAAGCTTTTTTGAGGTCACAGAAGACTGCTAACATGTGACGTCGCTATGTGAGGTCTCCAACCTCACAAGAGTATTTGTGGTCAATTTCAGTTTTCTAAACCCTTATTGATATGTAGTCGGCAAGTTTTCCTTTTCTATTAGCCACATCAACCTTAGGTTTACCATTTTCTCCATCGGCACTGCTACTCCTCCACGAGATCCATTATCAAAGAGCTCACAGTGGGTTTAAAGTTGGAATCTTCTCAGGGAATTCTGACAATTTCCCTTGGTCATAATATCTTGTATTCATACTCAAACTGGGTTAAAGGATGGCGGGAAGGTGGTCGGGTTTAGAACCGAGTCAAAGGACTTGGTTGTGCATACATTACACTGGCACAGCACTTTGCCTATGGTATACTGAATTTCTTTTCATTGATAACTACATACTGGACCTAGAGAGTTGTCATCTTGATGACCTGTTATACCACAGTTGACACAGTCTTGGTAATTAATTTTCCTTAATACTGCAAGAGTTGGCCCTATTCCCTGGCAGTGGAAACAACTGCATAAAGTTGGGTACATATGGCTTTACCTTGAGGTGGTACCATGCCCACTTTACCGCCTAATGTTTCAAGAGTTTGAATAAGTCAGTTGTTCCACACCATCAACTTTCTTCTTAAAATGCTTTACTGCCACTACCTTACTACTTCTTTAGTTTTTCTAACAGTTCCTCCTCAGAATACCTTATCAGGTCTCGGGTAAAGACAATTCCTTTGCACTGATCAAGTGTTTTATGAGGAGAACACGAGACTTGAGCCCCAGTAATGTCACATGTCACACAGGCAGTCACACTGTCATCTATTGATGAACTTCGACTATCAGGCTACAATCTCACTAGGGGGTGATTTGAATATCAACTATCTTGCTATGCACTTCGAAAATATCAAGATTCATGATGGACATGGCATTAATGGTCTTCACCATAAGGTAATTGTTACATGAAATACTTTCATATTTACCAGGTAAATTTCTTTGATGTACCGTGAAGGACTTTTCTCCTTCATAACTAGTCTAGTAATGTTCCAGAGTGACAACAGGTGATATTCAAGAGGGATTGTCCAAGGGATTGTGTAGGTAGTGAGGAAATATATGTAGTCACCACCCAGTGGTGGTGACTACGTATATTTCCTATGCAATGCCAACTTGGCAGTGAGGACCAAAAAGATAATGTTGCAGCATTGCCAAACCTTCAGGACTCCTGTCTCCTTGCAATATGGGATGCCACACGCGGCAAACACATATGGGAGCGGTCTCCCTAGTTCAAGTGGACTGAATCAGGGGTGGGTGCACCATCCCTTCTCATAGGCCTTGGTGCACCTGGGAGCCTCACTGGCCTAATGATGAGTCTACTTCCCAAAGTAAGAGCTTTGCAGCCATCAGGTAAGGCTCTAGAGGTACTTTAATGGTGACAGCTCCAACTTCCAACACATCCACAGGGGCCTCCACTGCTAGACAGAATGGCTCTGGAAATAAAAAGGGCTCAGGTCTACCCTTTCCACAAAGGAATCCTGAGCCTGTCCAAAGGAAGCCTGTGGAAAATAGTTCCACAGGTAAACAACATCCATCCAAAAGGCTCCAAAACACTAGCAAGGGAAAGCCTGAAGGTATGGGGCGGGCCTTGACCACAAGGACTGCCAAACACCCTTTGAAAAGTTAGTATAACCTGAAAAAATTGACACCGTGATCCAATGGAAATGTCAGGGAATTCGTGCAAAATAGAAGGAATTGCAACATGAAATCCATTTGGAGTATGCCTACAAGAGACCCCAAACCAGGTAAAATCGTCCAATTTCCCTGAGAGGATTCCAATTTCAAACCCACTATGGGACCTCTGGATGATTTGTCAAGATATTCACTTTCAGGCCATCTACCTGCAGACAACACTGCAGGTGAAGGCCGTGACCATGGGCTTGACACAACACTGTGCATCCATCCCTCATCCATTTCTACTCTTGGGAGATTTCAATGGCTGGTATCACCTCTGGGGAAACACTTTGTGCAATCCACGAGGAAGGGCCTTGAGACCTTGTTCTCAAGAGTAAATGCAATTTTATTGAATGGTCACATGTCCACACACTTCCCAGTTCTAACTGGGACATTCTCTAATGCTGACCTGTTGGTTGGTTCACCTGGTGCACAGTTGTATTTCACTTGGCAGGTAATGGAAGACTTACTTGGAAGTGACCTCTTTGGCACTTGAACATACGGACTGGAATCTTTTTAGGTGTATTCAAGATGCTGTTGATCAATTCACATCGATATTTCAGCTTGAAGTAGCATCCATCCCCAAAAGCAGTGGGCAATACAGTCTACTTCTGGTACTGTGATGGTCTGAGGACTGCCAACAAGCTGTCAAAGCAAGAAAAGCTGCACCAAAGCAGCTGAAACGATATCCCAGCGATGTGACCTTCATCCAAAACAAAAGGACCTGAGCCAAGGCCAGACAAGTGTACATTAGGCTAGACATATGTCATGGGGACAGTGTATCTCCTCAATTAACTCTTGTGCACCCCAAGGTGCAGAAGATTGTTGGAAAGAGCATATCCGTGTCACCACCTGCTCTGCAGATGTCATAACCCTAACAGACGAAAAAGATGTTGCGAATGAGATAGCTAAACCCAAGGCAGAGATCTCCTCTGTAACATCTTACTTTACCCATTTCTCCAACCTTTAAGCTACACAGGAATTATGGCCTATGTCGCTCTTTAGTAGATCTGCAGCAGAACTTCCATACAACTTGCACATATTGCGCAGAGAGATGGACTCTGCTTTGTAGCCTTGCCATAAAACTGCCCTAAGAATTGACAATATCCCATACTAAATATCTCACATACTGGAGACCTTAAAAAACCTGTTCAATACGATCTCTATGGAGGGCACAGTGTCATCCACATGGAAAGAAACTATAATCATAACCCCAAACCAGGCAAGGAGGCTTCCATACCAAATGATCAGCGCTTTGCTGCAGTGAGCTAAAGGAACACTGCAGCTGGGAGTCTTTCTTCGGCAGCCTCGATCTTCACTGCAGAGTTCCATGCCATCCTTGCGACAGTCAAAATGACTAGGGATCTTAGGAACCATCCTCTTATAACATACTACGACTCGCTTATTGCTTTACAAGCAATCAAGAGCTTAAACTTATTACATCCAGTGGTAATGGAGCTTTATGATTGGTCTGCACTGATGTCAGCATGTAACGAGATGACTATTGGTATCCGTGGAAATGAGAGAGGTGGTCGGAGAGCCAAGGCAGCTGCCACTCAGTCCAGTGATGTTCGTTTTCTTATTTCACACCGGTAGTTGGGTAACCAGCGTCTCCCCAACCGATAAGTCGAAGTTGTTTTAACAAGGCTGTGAATCGGGCACACAAGACTAAC
>NC_061832.1:8660376-8662876 GCF_019202785.1 Penaeus chinensis
CCTTTTCATGGTCAACTGAGATTCCAATTCCACATCCTGAGTTGATATTGGCGAATCAAAGAGGAAAAAGCCAATCAGAACAGCCGTTGACGAAGAAAATTGAGGGAGTTTTTTTGTTTATATGTTTAGTATTTCTCCTTTTTTCTCACCGACAGGAAATGGTAGAGGGAACAACAAAGAGGTCTTTGGAAGAATGGGGCAAATTGTTCATTAGGGGAGAAGAGTGGGTGAAAGAGAATAAAAATTTAAATAGATGGATAGATGGATATATATAGAGAGAGATAGATAGATAGAGAGAGAGAGAGAGACAGAGAGAGACAAACAGACTGACACACACACACACACACACACACACACACACACACACACAGATAAAAACTGAGAGAGATAAAGACTGAGATGGAAAGATAGAGACGGAGAGAGAGAGAATGAGCGAGAGATGAAGAGGGGGAGACAAAGATAAAAAGGGAGAAAGAAATATTAAAGAGAGAAAGAGAAAGATAAAGATAAAGAGGGAGAGAGTAAGAGAGAGAGAGAGAGAGAAAGAGAGATAAAGAGGGAGAGACAGAGATTATTGGTATTATCGCTCTCCATCGTCGCTGTTATTATTACTATTCTAATTATTATCATTATCAGTTTATCCAACTTTATTTTTTTTTATGATTACTATTTTATTATTGTTGTTGTGTGATCTTCGCCAAACCCTGAAGTCTGTGTATGAACTCTTACTCTCCCTTGATGCTGGCGAGGGATAGAGGCGCAAAGGGCCTCGTCAAAGTCCTGTCAATTCAAATTCTCACAAGTGGTAGCGTGGGTGGAAATTTGAATAATTTACATAGGTTTGTTCCAGCATGATAATTTCTTTCCGATGTTCAAGTCAAATATAAAACTAAAAGGAAAATCTTAAAATTACAAAATCTAAAACAGCTAAAACTGCCACATACAAAAACTAAAGGTGGAGAGCTAAAAGCGGCAACATAAAACCCGTTTGTAGTGAAACTAAAACAATAAAATTTACAAAAACTTTCTACTATGAAATATGAAGAAAAGTTTAAAGGAAAAAACACCCGCAAATTCATTAATAAAACATGAGCCTATTATTAAATAAAAATATTCCTTATATTACGCCCAGCTAAGCAAAGAATGTTTTTTTTTTCTTTTTTTTTCTTTTTTTTTTTTTTGTCTTTCGTGGTCGCTCTCCTAAAAAATGAGAATATTTAGAATACTAAAAAAAAAAAAAAAAAAAAAAAAAAAAAAAAAAGTAAGGTTATCGTAATGTCTCGTTATTAATTCACAAATACAATTATAGAAGACCAAATAAAAAGGGAGAAATGTGGTAAACACAATAACAGCAATAAGAACGTGGAAATCAAACAAAATAAAACGACAGGAGACAGGCGTCAAGACCTCCGGCGCGGCAGCCAGAGCGTTATTGTTATTGTTATTGTTATTGTTGTTGTTGCTGTTATTGTCACTGTCATTGTCATTGTTATTGTCATTTTATTGCCATTATTATTATCATTATCATGTTAATGTTGTTATTTTCATTATCATTGTCATTGTTCATGTCACTGTCATGTCATTGTCGCTATCATTATCATTATCATTACTATTACTCTTATTATTACTCTTATTATCATTATCATTATCATTATCATAATCATTATCTTTATTATTATCATTGTTATCATTATTATTGTTATTAATATTATGTCCATCATTATTGCCATTATTATTATTGATATTATTATTATTATTATTATTATTGTTGTTGTTGTCATCATCATCATTGTCTTTATTATTATTATTATTATCATCATCATCATGTATTATTTATTATCATCATTATTATTATTATCATTCTTATTATGACAATTATCATTAATATGATTATTATCATGTTTATATCATCATCATGGCAACAACAAAATAACAATCACCAAGAACGATAATGGAGAATGATAAACGTATTTTTTTCAGATTTTTATCGTTTTAATAATATAGCTCCTTAATTAATGATATAGTTCCTTAATTACCATAGATATCAAATGAGTAATGAATGCTGTATTCATATGATTTTAATGATAATCCCTTCCGTAGAAAGAAGATTAAGAAGAGGAAGAGGAGGAGGAGGAGAATAAAAAAAGGATGAGGAAGAAGAAGAAGAAGGAGAAGAAGAAGTAGAAGTAGTAGAAGTAGTTGGAGAAGAAGAAAGGGAAGAAAGACAAAATGAAGGAAGTAAAATGAAGAAAAGAACGTAAAACAGAAAAGATAATGAAAAGAAATGCGAAAGACAATGGAAGATGAAGATGAGAAGAATAGATAAATGCAATCAGGCAAAAAGGCAAATGGATGAATAAATACTTGATATGAAAACAAAAAGGCAATGTTAAGCACAAGCGAAACAACAAAGAAAATGTAAAAATACAGTGAATTTAGGAGGGGAGAAAAGCGCAAGTGAGAGAAAGTTAATTTGGATGGACTATAATCCTGTAAGATC
>NC_061832.1:8677876-8680376 GCF_019202785.1 Penaeus chinensis
GTGATCAAGGAACACTGACATTGTCATGCTGCGGGAAACATTAGCAGAGGAGACTGCTTCTCAGAGTATCATGTCTTCATGCTGCGCCGCACAGCTGGCAAAAGTGGCTTGATCACCCTGATGATCAATGCACTGGACTGTGGAGAAGACACTGAATCTCTTGCTGTTGAGATTCACCTGGCTGGGAACCCCCTCAAACTGTACAATATGTACAGCAGGCCATTCTGTAGAAGTTTAGACATCAGCCAAGTCTGTGCTACTACAGCACAAGTACGATTGATCATAGGGGAAGACTTCAATACACACCACCCTATCCTGGCTCCCTGCAGGGCACCGGATGTGGCTGGCTATCACATAGCCAACGTGCTTGAGATATTCCCTGAAATCGTTCTTCTTGATACCCAAGAGTCAACGTATGTCAGAGGAGGGGTCATATGCCTCACCTTAGCCACGGCAGCTCTGGTAGAGAGAATCAGATGGTGTGTTGATGAGACTGTCACAAGTAACCATTATGGAACTATAACTACCCTCATGGATGCTGGCCTAGCCCAAATTTCACAACCAAATTCAAGATGGAAAACAGACAGGGCCAATTGGCCGGCATTTCAGAACACCTTGGCCCACTGTCCCAGATGCAAAGAACCCCCACAAAGTGGAAATGTGGAAGTGCTTGAAGCTAGACTTATCAATGCCATAAATCAAGTAACCTCACAGACCATACCTAAAACTTGGCTTTGGTCCCAGAGTCACAAAGACGCCTGGTACTTTAATGACGGTATTAAGGAGGTCAACTACAGAGTGACTTCTACAGTAAACAATTGCGAAGGCAAAGAACCCCTGACAACCTAGCCTCCTAAGGAAAGCTGTCAGGGATGCCAAGGAAACTGCCAATAGAGTCAGGCAGGAACAGTGGCTGGAATAGTGTGAGTCCTTCGACTACCAAACCACCCTTACAGAGCTGTGGCAATGGGTCAGGCAAGTTACCAGCCGCTCAGCCCCGTAGTACACACGTCATGACCCTCAATCATAGGCAAACAGACTGGTGCACGAGTTCTCTGTGAGAACACTCATCAACAGTCTGCCAGACGAACTTTGGGCAAACCAAGAATGCCTACAACCAGACAAACAGTTATCGGGTTTGGCAAGGGCAGCCAAACCCGATAATTGAGATGTTATCTTTTCACTGAGGGAACTAAGAAAAACCTACAAAAACAGTTCTCGCTCAGCCCCGGGTTCTGATGGGATTTCGTACCCCATCATTCCCCACCTAGGGTCTAGCAGGTGAACTTGCACTCTTGCAACTCATTAACAAGTTCTGGGAAACTCAACACCAGAATTGGAAGAGGGCTACCATAGTTCCCATCCCAAAACCAAAGGAGCCAGGGAAGTACCACCCCATCTCTCTCCTCAACTGTGCCATGACAGCTGAGAGGATGGTACTAAACTGCACAGCACAGCACACGCTCTTAAGCACAATTAGCACTGGCACATCTGTGGTACTATTGCTGGACCTGGAGAAGGTTTTGATTTAGCAAGTCTCCTTGCCATTCAGGAGACCCTGATCCAGAAAAGAATCAGAGGAAAGCTTGGATAGGTGACTATTTCAGGAACAGAACAGCCAGAGTCAGATTCCAAGATCACCTATCACAGCACATGCCACTAGAAAATGGAACGCCACAGGGTGGGGTTCTCAGTCCAACACCCCAATGTCCTGTTTCCTCAATATACACCTCCCAGTTGAGAGAAAGATCATCTAGCCAGAGCCATGGCTCTGAGACATGATGTTCAAGGCACAAGTCTGAAAATCCAGGTAATGGACTTAAAGTGGGTCCCTCTCCTTTCCATGACTGAGAGACACATAGGACTCAGACATAAAGTACTAAGAGCATTCTATGTACATGCTGCCCGGCCTTTTGTGGACTATGCCTCTGTCGCCCTGATTGCCACAAAAAAAAAAAAAAAAAATAGAGACAGTCAAATTGAAGCTGCCAGGATCATTTTGATGACCCAAGGTGAGCCACACTGTAAGCGCCGGCTTTGCAGCAAGGAATGCCACATAATCCATGAGGGTAACAGACAACGCCTCCTTGCAGAGGCAGTTGCGATCATGGGAGGCCTAGCCCCACGCATCCCTGAGGGAAGGACACATGGTCATACATACAGACTCCAGGGTAGCCATTGACTGTCTTCAACACAGCTCACCCTTACCATAGCGCAGATAATTCTTGCTTAGGGTAGTAGAATAATCATTAACTAGATCCCCAGCCACATTGGCATCAGAGGGAATTAGCTTGCTGACAGACAAGAAAGAAAGAAGAGAAAAATGAGATCCTCCCCCTCGGCCAAATGGTACTCAGACGCCACACACAAGCTTATGATCCACTGGCACTCTCTGAAGCAATCAACAGAGGTACCGAAGTCATTCTTCACAGAATCAGACTAGGCCCCCCCGTTGATTTCCACTTCAGATCCAGTACCCAGCCATACCCGTGGGCACTCG
>NC_061832.1:8692876-8695376 GCF_019202785.1 Penaeus chinensis
GAGGCAAGTTAAGAAATAGGCGCCTATGAATTTTCTGAGTTTGGACATGTATTTTTTATTAAAATCAAAGAATATCTCGCATTCTCTATTTGCAATTGAAAGTTTTGATAAAATTATGATTTAGACACCGCATCGAACGCCAAATAACGCCTCGTTTTCTGTTGTCGGTATAACTATTTTATTTTTTAAATACCTCAATATTATACTTTTCTTCAATATTTTTGCATCAAAATAATCTATATTATAAATTAATATTATATAAAGTTCTGTAATTGCCATAAGACTAATTTTTCAATTAGTAGGCTTGACTTCTCTTTACTTTGTGTTCTCTCCCACCGAATCGGGCTTGGGTCGCCGAGAGCATGCTTTGGCTCTCGGACTTCTCACTTCGCTTAGATGATTTGAAGTAACATATTCTATTTATCAAGAGGCTATAAAAGGAAAGGATTCTAGTAATTATTTTATTTGGAACATTATATATTGCATACAATAGAATTTTCATTTTGCATTGCCTTATCTCCGACTGCGCCGTTCTCTAGTTTCTGATACAATAACAATTCTGTTTTTGTCTTCACATTTTTTCATGTCTCCAATCAGTTTTTCACAGTTTTGATTATGGCCAGGTATTAATGAACTTTTGGGTTTCCACATATCGATTTCATGCATATCATAGGCCAAGTAGGCAAACATCATATATGTGGTCAGATGTTGGGAAATTAAATCTTTCACACTCAGATTACACAGTTTTTCTGCAGTGAAATTGTGCTTATCCTTATTTTTGAATAGGGCTGGTGTGTATGGCCATTTTTCACGAATTCCTCTTTTCAAGATCATTGCAACTTCATCGACGTAATCATGATCAACAGCCAAGGGAAGAAGTGTACCATCTGCATTATACAGATTTCTGTTGATGGACGAGAACTAGCTGCTAGGACAGCCAAGTTCACAGCCAATCCTGGCATACCTCCTTGAAGTTTCAATAGCAGTTCTGAAAAGAGTCATTCCATTGCTGTTCACAGCAGAACGCCAGCACATGAAATGAACTTTTGCAAAATCAAAAAATACTTCTGATTGTGCTTGGATTTTTTTTCAGTGCTTTCAGACACTTTATGGTGTTCTTTATTCCAATCTTGGATTTATTGGGCAAATCATCATCACAAACTCCTTCCAGCTTGGTCAATATGGTGTCAATGGTCAGGCAGATGTGTAGGAGGAAACAAAAAAATCCCAGCCACCTGACACCAACTGGCAAAAGACATTTCTGCAATATCTTCACTGTTGCATATAAATGGGACTTCTGCATTGTTGGTCTGCTTCCATTTCAGTCTGTTAAATTCCCGTCTTTGCGCCTTATAACCAACACTTCCGAGTGATCCATTGCTTCCTTGTACTTTTGCATTATACCAATCTATATCTTCCTTGAGGATTTCTCGGGGTTGTTTCTTTGCCTTGAATGACACAATCACAGTTTTCGAGAATTTTGTCTTCAGTGTTACATTTCTGATGGAGTCGTAGTACTCTTTCTTTATTTTCTTTATTTTTTCTTTCATATACCAAGGTGATATTGTCTTAATGCCGAATTTGCTATACAGCACAGCAACTTGGATAGAATCTGAGATTCCGTAATATTCAAATCATTGCATGGCAAGCTATCTTTTGAGCATTCTTTTAGTGTCTGGTTACCATGTCCTTTAAAGGCACAGTATCGAGCAAGAATGTCACTCTTCGTCAGTGGTCTAGGTGGCAAAACATCAATGGTACCAGACTCTTTTAGTATACGTGTATCGGCACTACGCAAACCACCACGTCGAAGTGCCATATTGCTACTGACGAGATCGTCACCACAATATAGGCGGGAATCTTTACGGAAGTCCCCAGGAATCATTCGCAATGACCTAAGTTACCCTATGTTTGATTCTGCCATAATGTCGGATGAACCGAAATGCCCTTCCGTGGGTCATGCGGGTCACAGCCAGGCCGGCTGAGGCCGCCGCACCTCATCCCAGCGCCGAAAATGGTATTATACTTTAATCAAAAATTGCGAATAGAAGATATTTTTTGATTTGTCTAATATTTTGCATGTCGTCATTTAAGCATAGTAGGCGCCTGTTTAGCAACTTGCTGAATGATTCTGAAAAAGTCGGATTTATTGAAACACCCTATTGTACATATATATTTACGTCTTTCCATAATTTATGTACACATATACATGTACACACGTGTATATGTGTGTGTGTGTGTGTGTGCGTGCGTGCGTGCGCGCGCGCGTGTGTGTGTGCGTACGTGCGTGCGTGCGTGCGTGCGTGTGTGTGTGTGTGCGTGTGTGTGTGTGTGTTCAACATGGCATTTGCTCAGTCTTGTTTGAATTTGTATGATTTAAATGGGAAAATGTCAAAGGAATGGAATGTCATGAAACCCATCTGTGTTGTAATTAAATCTCTAGCGACATATGGCAATTTATTGTAGAAAACGATATCTGAGGATGTAAAATGAGGGGTAA
>NC_061832.1:8702876-8705376 GCF_019202785.1 Penaeus chinensis
TGGAATTCTCTGTCTATCTCTCTCTCTCTCTCTCTTCTTTCTCATAGCACCACCACTTTTTGAAGGACGTATTATGATATTAGAGGGACCGCAATAGCCACAGCTTGCTATCAAGGGAGCTTTGTTTAGAGAGTATTCGCTTTCCTTCTCTATCTTTGTTTCTTTCTCGAATGACATCATATGTATACATACATACATACATACATGTAAATATACATACAGTGTGTGTGTGTGCGAGCGCGTTTGTGTGCATGTGTGTGTGTGTGTTATATATATTATATGTATAATATATTATATATATGTTATATATATTATATGTATAATATATAATATATATGTACAGTATACATACATACATATATCTATGTATGTATATATATATATATATATATATGTATATACATATTCACTATTCTTTCTGTGCCGTCACCGATGCGGTGTTTGACGAACTACTTGACGCCATGTTTCACGCTGTCGAGCCTAGTCCCAGAGCCATCGAATTGTTTGTATATTGAAATTATCACCTCGAGAATGCTTCCCTTCAGTTTAACCGCTTAGGCTAACTTATATATATACATATATATATATATATATTTATATATATATGCAAATATATATATACACATATTTATATGTACATAGAAATATATATGTGTGTGTGTGTGTGTGTGTGTGTGTGTGTGTGTGTGTGTGTGTGTGTGCAGTTGCGGAATTATATTTCAGTACACATGCTTGGTCCCACTTTTGTACATCTGGCAACCACCTCGATGTAAATATAGCGCAAAAAGTATTTTTATGAATGAGGCGAAAACCCTAGGTTGTTTGTTACAAAGAGCGTGATTATTAGAACATAAATAGCCAGTAAGTGTATTAATATTTATTTTTAGAAACAAAATAAGCTATTTGATATTTCGTTTTTTTCCAAATAACTGGTTGCAAAACGTGCAGTATACATTATTGCTGGCTTTGTATAGAACGTTTTTCAAATGCGACTTCTTGGAATTGTTTATCGAAATGGCAACACCTATGGAGGTAAGGTGGCATTCCGCCTCTATTTGAACAGAACATTTTTATATTCCTTGAATATAGAAAACACCTCATGCTTTAAACCTCTATGTAAGGCAGCTAAATCAAATAGAAATCTGCAAATTCGCTGAGAAGTTAGCAAGTGCTTCTCGAAGCTGCACCATCTAGTAGCTGATCGAACTAATGAAGTGAGATTTTCTTTTCACCGAAACAAAACACTTTTTCAATAAACAGAAAACATACGTTATATTTTCCATTATAGAACATTACATGAACGCAAAACCGCAATATGGGTATGGAAAATATAAAGACGCCTTATCATTGTGTGTATATATCGTATGTATGTGCGTGTGCGTGCGTGCGCGCGCCCGTGTGTGTGTGTGTGTGTGTGTGTGTGTGCGCGCGCGCGTGTGAATGCGTATGTGTTTGTGTGAGCCTGCCTGCGCGCGTGTGTCTGCGTATGCGTGTGTTCACAAGTATGTACTTGATGAGTTACAAAAATATATGTATCATATTTGATATTATATATATTACATTTCCTCTTCGCATGGTCTATTAGCAGTTGTATCTAATTCTCTACATTTGTCTGTCGCATTCGTATTTATCATTCTCTTGTTAGTCAGTTTATGTCTATAAACTGTAAATACATAGTCATATATGTGTGTATATATATATATATATATATATATATGTAACATATTTAAACTTTACAAAGTTAAGGTTTTTATACATACATATCCTTTATATGTTTATGGAATAATTATTTTCATCTATACGAAATGTCCGGAGCATGCAGTAAGCTGGGTACAGAACTACTAAATTAGCTACTACTAATTGGGTCATTGAAAGACTTCTGCAGAGAGGACTTCTGCAGACTTCTGCAGAGGGGACAGTGAGCACGCCCTCCACGCCCCTCCTTCGAGGAAATGTTTTTCCGCAAAACAGAATACCAGTCCTTCCCCGCCCGCCCTTCCACATGCGCCTGGACGCCCTGGCCAACAATCCGGACGCCCCAGACCAGTAGTGATGATGACGTCACGGCGCCGCTGAGCGACTGCGGCCGGCTGTTGCTCGCTTGCTCTCTGGGGAATGCAGGCAGGCGATGGTTTTGTAGGACTTTGGATCTGTAGTATCAAAAGTAGATGAATAGATAGATAACTGAAATAATGATAATAACCAAAGATAATGAAAAAATGAATAAGAAAAACACATATACATATATGAAATGTGTGTGTTTCTTTGTGTATGTGTGTTTCTCTGTGTGTGTGTTTGGGTAAGTAAGTGCGTGTGTATGTGCGCGCATGGATGCATGCGAGCGTGTGTGCGATAGACAACAATGATACAAATGAAATAGATTTAACACACACGCACACACACACACACACACACATACGCACACACACACACACACACACACACACACACACACACACACACACACACAGCGGCCGAACAACAACATTGATAATAAAGA
>NC_061832.1:8712876-8735376 GCF_019202785.1 Penaeus chinensis
ATGTACTTGTCTCCCACATATTCACTGATGTATTGGGGGAGGACTGTGACATAGAAGGTCTTATTAGTTTCCTTAGGGAGACTAATATTTTCAATAAAATTTAATTATGCATTATGTTAATGCAATAATTTTAGACATTGCGAGCATAATGCTTTATGTTTTGATTGTTTGATATAATATATATTGTTATTTATTGTTATTTATGAAGTTTTAGATATTTTAATATTTCAATCTAACAAGGTGTTCGCCGCTAATGACTTTAGGTGTTGACGCGGCAGATAATTTTTAATAATCAGTCAATCAAACCGCTGCAGATCCTTGAGAAAAATGAATCCAGCAAGTTAATTAATGCCTTCATCAACAAGGGGATTACCTCACAAGCTTATCTAGATCGCCCTTGATTGTATTAATGATGATTACTGGCGGGAGTGCCCACCACTGAAAATTACTGGCACATATGACATTAAGCCTCCTCAATTCCTGGTGGTTTTGGAATTTTACCTAACAAAGCTAATGTAGATCATCACACGGGTATCATTTTAATTGCTCTCATGGCCACACCCACCACGGGATACCTGCCAGTGGTCTGCTTTCATGTTAAGGAATGCACATGGGATCATAGGATATACATACAAATCAGTTACCATTCCAGCTACCCGGACTCCCCTGGGATCCGTGTCTAAGCAGGTGCGTTCATGGCAATCGGTGCGTAAATTAAAAGTGTTAAAAAGCAGTCCCTTTCTGACCAAGGAAAAGAGGGGATGATCCCCTGCCCCTTTCACAAAGCCTGAGCGACCGAGAGAGAAAGACACGCATGCACGCACGCAATTATACACACGGTTAGATAAATTGATGGATAGAAAGAGAGAGAGAAACTGAAGGAAAGAGAGAGAGAGAGAGAAGGAAAGGGAGAGAGAGAGAGAGAGAATGAAGGAACGAGAGAGAGAGAGAAGCTGGATGTTGATGGCACATCAACTGAGGCCGCACATCATTATCGCCGTAGTTAATCAGTGGCAGCAATACAATATTATTGTTACTATTCTCGTTGTCTTTGTTATTGGTATTACTATTGTTGTCAAGGTTATTAGTACTGTTGTTGTTATTGCCTGCATCATTATTATCAACCCTTCCATTGATATTATGAAAATTATGATAAAAGTAACGAAAATTGTTATCGCCATTATCGTTGTAATTATCATGATTTCCATAATAACCATTTTGGTCATTTTCATTATTTTTACTACTATTATAATTTGCATTGCTTTCGTTATAAGCATCTTCATTACTATTACGATTATTAATAATTAACAGCACCACCATCATCATGATTGATTATCAACATCAATGTTTTTATTGTCACTATATTATTAATGTTACAGTCATTAGTATCCTCATCGCTATTGCAGTTATCATTATCATGGTATCAGAATCATTATTATTACTTCTTCATAATTAATACCATAACTGCTGCTACAGCAGTCATTCAGCAGATCCACCAAGATCGCTGGCATGGTGTTTTGCTCAATAAATTCTTTAATTATTAGAGATAGTTGGAGGAGATAGTTGGATGGAGGCTCACAGAAAACAAAATAAGCCATACAATATTTATTGAAAGAAAGTTGAACAAAACGGTGGCTAAAACTGAGACCAGAGACTAAAATCTAAACAAAACAAGAGGGGATTAAAACCGAACTCTACAGCAAATAAAACACTGCAAGAAGCTAAAAAGTTGACTATATTGAATACTAAAATTGATTATAGTTAATAAAGCACAAGTAGAATATAAGATAAAGAAGACCAAACTGAACCAAACCGCACATAAAACAGGTGAAAGACTTAAAAGTAAAACAGAACTTATCGTGAGCATATACAAAATAAAATGTAATTAGTAAAACATGCAGGAACCATAAAAGTGAAAGTGAACGTAAACGAGCAAAAACAAAACTGAATATAAATAATAAAGCACGGGAGGAGACTGAAAACTGAAGCAGATCTTAAACGAGATAAAATAAAATGAAAAAAAAATAAAAATAAAAAAAACTACGACGGTCCAGCAAAATAAAGTTCAAAATAATAAAAGAGAAAGCAACGGACATTTCAATAATCATAAGCAAATCCTTACGTCCTTTGGCCTAAAACAAACGCTACTTAACTTTTATAGTTCTAATTAATAATAAAAAACAATCTGTAAATTCTTTAAAATGTATTGGTTCGCAGGACCTTACAATATTCAAATAAGATATAATGATATAAAAGCAGAAAAAACACAAGAAATCATATAAACGGCACAACGAAACGAAAATAGAAAATATAAAATGCAAATCAAAAGGGCAAATAAGAACTAACCAACAAAACAAAAGGACAAGATTACATTTGTTTAAAATGGCAGCCACTAAAATGATCCTTAAAACAATATAACACATAAGCTTGAAATCTAGGGGACGCTACCAATTTTTGGGGAAACCTCCTAAAACTGAGCACCACTTTAAATCACGTATTTATGTCGGTGATACTACACTATTAAGGGAACAAAAGTGAGTTCAGGAGCTTTTTGATATCTACAAGCAGGGCAATACCCGTGACAACCTTATTCAGTTTCTTAACGCTAACAAAAAGCTGCGGAAATTAAAAAATAATTTATAAAAGGAACACTTTGAACAGTTCCTACAAAGCATTAACAATTACACCTCAATGTCTGAGATCTGGAAAAAAAAATAAAAAATAAAAAATAAACGATTCTTTACAAAAGGAAGTGAGGTCAGCGATTGTACCCTTTTGCAAGTAACAATCGGTGATCTCATTCCCTTTGTAAGGAACATTTGGTAACCTCTTTCCCTTTGCAAGAAACAATTGGTGACCTCATTCCCTTTTGCAAGTAACAGTCAGTGACCTCATTCCCTCTCAAGAAGCAATCAGTGACCTCACTTCCTTTTGCAAGGAACAATAGGTGACCTCACTCCCTTTTGTAAGTAACAATCGATGAGGTCACCGATTGTTACTAGCAAAAGGAAGTGAGGAAACAGATGGTTTGTTGCAAAGTGAGTGAGATCACCGATTGTTCCTTACAAAAGCGAATAAGGGAGTGCAAAGTAACAGTCGGTGACCTCATTCCCTTTGCAAGTAAAATATGCTAAGGGGCCCGTATATATGCATATATACAGCATGCAATATCACGTTGTCTCACACCAGGAGGCTTAAATCAATGCTTGATATCTCGCCTCCCCCCTCCCCCTCTCCCACAGGCTTACGAATATTACCATATCTGGAAACTGACACACTCGAGGTGGCAACACACTCCAGTTGGAGCCACGGCGTGGCGTCGTTTTGCCCTAAATATTCCTTAAAGAGACTGGGAGAGACTACTTCACATTACCAGGTGCTCTCTTGCATCTCCCTTCATACTGTAACAAGAATTTCGGTCGCCTTCCCTTCGCCGAAGCCGAGGCCACGAGCGTTTTATCCCGCGAGTGAGGAGGATACTCGAAAACATTGTTGCCACGGACGGCTCCTATATAACATTATTTTGTTGATTAATAAATATATATGTTATTTGCATTTTCTGACACCACTCTCTCTCCTAGAATAAGCAACCACGAGATGGAATTGAATTGAATTGATTTTTACATTTTAAGAGTATTTATTACTTCACAGAACGTTATCAAAGAAAGGTTAAACGAACGCCATTGCCAACAGCGCCTCCAGTTTCCCCAGCAGTATGTGGAGAGGCGCGGGAAGCTCCACTGCGGGATGAGAGTGTAAATATCATAAACTTTTGTTCAATATATCAATAGATTAATTTAGTTCAAAATTTGATAGATCTATATGTTTATACACGGCAGTGCCCTATACGCCATACTTGATGTTCTAATTATCAGCATCTATATATTCATTGTAGCCCTACTACGATTTTGCGTTCAGACAATGTTCTGTAATGAAGAAAATGATGTAGCATGTTTTCTGTTTACTTTATGTGTTTAGTGACTAAATGAAAAAGAACTAGTCACTTCATAATTCGGTTAGACGCTACTAGATGGCGTGGCCACAGCCCACGAGAAGCATTTACAAAGATTTTGAAAAGATTTGATTCGATTTATCTTTATTTTTTCGTATTCCTCATTATCTTTCCTCTCGTTTTTGAATGCGAATGGATCTGCTTTGTTGTTTTCTCAAAACTATAAGGGTTTTTATTACGTTTTCCCTTATCATTTCCATTATCCGTTCTTAACAATTTAACGACGCGACTCCTTGTTTCCTGTAACTGCCTCCCACACGGCGGAATGCAACCACCGCCGCCTCAGTTCCCCCCAGGGTCTTGGAGGGGTGAACCTTCGTACTTATTTTGTCAGTGTGACGTGGGAAAGGATTTTTATTTATATATCGGTTTATTATCATTGTGTCGCTTATATCACCACAGATCATCCCTGTGTTATTGATGATTTTTTTTTTTTTTTTTTTTTTTGTAGGTCGGGTCAATTTTGGCTACATGAGAGCGACCAGGCCGGCCTCTTGCTGGATCCGTGGCGGTGGCACAAGCGGAGCGGAGAGCTTTTCTTGCGACTCTGCAGGGAGGGACTATTTCCAAGCAAGGCAAAGGCTGGGCAGCTCACCTGTACCCTCCACACCGACGGTATGTGTGACAAATATTTTCTGTAACTTTGCTGCGTCAGTTGAAGTACTATTTAAGGGGGGGGGGGGGGTACATGGGTCTGTCCCCTCCGTCTAGGAAATAAATAGATGGTAGATAGGGTTAGGTTTGGAGTTTTGGGTTCGTCTGATACCACACTATTAACTTACGTGTGACTAAAGTGTTTTATTATAATTGTTTTGTTAGAAACTTTACACGGCGTTTCTGAGAATTGACTTTCTGCGCGCTTTGCGTTTGTTCACTCGGGAACCAATTTCGTCCGTCGGGCAAAGGCTCGTGTTTTCGAAAATGTGAATTTCTAAGGTTTCATAAATCAGTTTCTTCGATTTCTCCAGATTCCTATTGCCCCCCCCCCCCCTTTAACCCCCGACCCCCCACGCATCCCCCAAGATCGTTGTGTAGATGAAATATGTAAACAAAAAATCAGGGTTTCCTTTACTTAGCGTCTCTCTCGGTAGCAAAAAGCAAGCTCTCAAAGATATTCTGAAAGAAAATCGTCCTTTTTCTTATAATAAATATGAAGTTCTTGACGCCTCCTAGTCTGATATGAATTTAAACATTTTTAGAAAGCCAATGGAAATGGAAATGGAAATTGAAACCTAATCTGAATGAATACCTATCCTCCTAAAACGTGAACTGAAAATAGTGTCCCCATAATTTATTCAAGTTTTCTCTTTCAGTTTTGAATAGGTCGCTGCGTTTTCCTCCTCCTCGTCGTCTTCGTCGTCTTCGTCGTCGTCTTCTTCTTCCTCCTCCTCCTCGTCGTCTTCGTCGTCTTCTTCTTCCTCCTCCTCGTCATCTTCGTCGTCTTCGTCGTCGTCTTCTTCTTCTTCCTCCTCCTCGTCGTCTTCGTTGTAGTCTTCCTCCTCCTCGTCGTCGTCTTCGTCGTCTTCGTCGTCGTCTTCTTCTTCCTCTTTCTCGTCGTCTTCGTCTTCTTCTCCTCCTCGTCTTCCTCTGCTCTGCTCCCTACGTGAGCTTCAGACGGTGAATATAACTGCCTAGATTTTCCTTTGTCTTCAAAAGTTTTCATGGTTAGTATCTGGTGTTCTTTCACGCGCGCGCGCGCCTGCGTGTGTGTGTGTGTGTGTGTGTGTGTGTGTGTGTGTGTGTGTGTGTGTGTGTGTGTGTGTGTGTTTACATATGTGTGTATATGTGTATATATAATTTATGTATGTATATGTATATATATATATATATATATATATTATAAGTATATGTATATATATATATATTATAAGTATATGTATATAAATGCATATGCATGTGTATATGTATGTATATGCACATGTATATGATATTCGATATATATGTGTATATATACATGTTTATATACACATATACGTTCATTCATATTCTTACCATCACCGATATGACGTTTGAAGGTAATTGACTGACCAATTCCATGAGCTTCAAACAGCGAATGTGGCTGCCTGTGTTTATGTCAATTTTCAGTGTAAAATACCATTGTAACCACCTTAAGTTTCCCCTTATAATGTTCATTCTGTTGTGACAAGAATATGGCTTACTTATTGTGTTTGTTGCATTTGATGAAAATTAAGATTCTTCTTAATTTCCACTCACTCACCTTTGCAAACAACAATCGATGATCTAATTTTCTTTGCAAGAAACAATCGGGTGACCTAACTCCCTTTGCAAGCAACAATCTGTGACCCAACTCCCTTTGCAAGAAACAGTCGGTGACCCAACTCCCTTTGCAAGAAACAATCAGTGACCCAACTCCCCTTACAAGTAACAGTGACCCAATTCCCTTTGCAAGAAACAGTGACCCAACTCCCTTTGCAAGAAACATTTGGTGACCCAACTCCTTTAGCAAGAAACAATTGGCGACCCAACTCCCTTCGCAAGAAACAGTCGGTGGCCTAACTCCCTTTGTAAGAAACAGTCAGTGGCCCAACTCCCTTTGCAAGAAACATTTGGTGGCCCAACTCCCTTTGCAAGAAACATTTGGTGGTCCAACTCCCTTTGCAAGAAACAGTTGGTGACCCACCTCCCTTTGCAAGAAACAATTAGTGACCACACTCCCCTTGCAAGTAACAGTGACCCAAGTCCCTTTGCAAGAAACAATCGGTGACTTCCCTCCCTTTTGCAAGAAACAATCGGCGACTTCCCTCCCTTTTGCAAGAAACAATCGGCGACTTCCCTCCCCATTGCAAAAAACAATCAGTGACCATTCTTTCTCTTTTGCAAGTAAAATTGGTGATCCTCAGACGGTGGATGTGACTGCCTAGTTTCGTTGTTGTTTTTTAAATGTTTTTATGGTTAGCATCTTGTGTTCTGATTTGATAATTCATTCACTAACATCTTTAGGTCTCCACATAGATTTTCATATGTATATGCAATGTTTATTTCCATATGTATATGCAATGTTATGTGCAAAATACAATTGTTACCACCTTAAGTTTCCCCTTATAATGTTTATTCTGTTGTGACAAGAATATGGCTTACATATTGTGTTTGTTGCATTTAATGAAAATTGAGATTCTTCTTAATTTACATTGCACTCCATTGCAAGTATCAACCAGTGACCTCACTCGCCTTTGCAAACAACAATCGGTGACCTAATTCTCTTTGCAAGAAACAATCGGTAACCCTTGCAAGTAACATTGACCCAATTCCCTTTGCAAACAGGGAACAGTGACCCAACCCCCTCTACAAGAAACATTTGGTGACCCAATTCCCTTTGCAAGAAACTGTCGGTAGCCCAACTCCCTCTGCAAGAAACAGTCGGTGGCCCAACTCCTTTTGTAAGAAACATTTGGTGGCCCAACTCCCTTTTCAAAAAACAGTCGGTGGCCCAACTTCCTTTGCAAGAAACAGTCGGTGACCCAACTCCCTTTGCAAGAAACATTTGGTGACCCAACTCCCTTTGCAAGAAACAGTCGGCGACCCAACTCCTTTTGTAAGAAACAGTCGTTGACCCATCTCCCTTTGGAAGAAATAATCGGTAACTTCCCTCCTTTTTGAAAGAAACAATAGGTGACTTCCCTTCCTTTTTGCAAGAAACAAGCGGTGACTTCCCTCCCTTTTGCAAAAAACAATCAGTGACCATTCTTTCCCTTTTGCAAGTAAAATTGGTGATCCTCAGACGGTGGATGTGACTGCCTAGTGTCGTTGTTGTGTTTTAGATGTTTTTAGGGTTAGCATCTTGTGTTCTAATTTGATAATTCATTTACTAGCACCTTTAGGTCTCCACATATATATTCATATGTAAATGCAATGTTACGTAAATCAAATCATTGCAAATGCTTTTTGTAATGATGATGCTTGGGTCTTGATCTCGCGATAATATTTCCATACCACATTTACTATTGAAATACCATTGTTACCACTTTGATATTTTTTTTTATAATGTTTTTTTCTCTTGTGCTAAGCATTTGGGTTAGATTGCAGATTTTCAATTAACTGAAAATTATAACTGTTCTTAATTTACATAATATTCTATTATAACGCATATACATTTACACACACATATATATATATACGTTTATACATATATACATATATATATGCATATATATATGTATATATATATATTTATATGCATGTAAATGTATATATAGATAAAGATATGCGTATATATATTTATATATACATTGTATGTTCACATGTATACATATGTACGTATATATATCCTATATACATATATACCCCAATATATACCTATATATATGCCTATATACCTATATATAGATACCTATATGTATATATATACACTGTATGCGTAAATATATATATATATATATATGTATATGCGTATATATATGCATATATGTAGAGATGTGCGTATATATGTGTGTTTATGTATGCCTATATATGTGTAGATATATATGCGTATATATTTATGTCTATGTATGTATATATATATATATATATATCCGTATATATTTGTCTATATGTATATATATATGCGTATATATATGAATATATATTGTATATATCGTATATGTGTATATATATGCGTGTATATATACGTATATGTATAAATATACGTATATATGTATATATATGAATGTGTGTATATATATGCAAATATATGTAAATATATGCATATATATGAATAGATATGCATATATATGCATATATGCATATATATGTATAAATATGCCTTATGTTTATAGATGCATATATGTGTATATATGCATATATATATATATATATATGTATATATATATTCATATATATGTATATATATTCATATATAAGTATATATATTCATATATATGTATATATATTCATATATATGTATATAAATATTCATATATATGTATATATATTCATAGATATGTATTTATATTCATATATATGTATATATCATATTTAAGTATATATAGAAATATATTTTGTTGTGTATATGTATATATATGCATATTTATGTATACATATGCATATATATATGTATATATGTATATATACATATATATGCATATGTATGTGTATATACGTATATATATATATATATATAAGTATATATATTGTGTATACAATATATAACCGTATAAATATATTTACGTATATATATGTGTGCGTTTATGTATATATATGCTTTTATATACATATATTTATATATATATGTATGCACATATATATATATATATATGTATAATTTACTAGTACCTTTAAATTGTCAAATTATATTTGCCTGTATACCATGTTATGTAAACTGAATGTACCATTTTCACCTGCCACGTATTTTGGTTTTTGATCTCGTATTATTATGCGATTTTTGTAAATTTTCCTTTTAAAATACCATTGTCACCACAATAAGTTTCCCCGTATTATGTTTTACACTCGTGATAAGAATATGGCTTACATACTGATTGCGTTGAATTTGATGAAAATGGTGATTTTTCATAATTTACATTACACTCCATTGGCCACTAATTGCAAGTATCAGTCGGTGACTTCACTTCCTTTGCAAGAAACAATCAGTGATCCTCAGACGGATGTGATTGGCTCGATTTTCTTTTGTTCATTCACTAGCACCTTTTGATGCTTAAGATGTGTGTCTATATACAATATGAAAACTAGATGGACCATTTTGTCCTACCACCTTTAGATTGTCAGCATGTATTTTGATTTATCTATATGCAATGTTATGTAGATTAAATGTACTGTTTTGACCTGCCAGCTTTTGCAGGTCACGCACAATTTTACCATTGTTACCACCTTTTTTTTTTTTTTGTTTGTTTCTTATTGGTTACATTATAGGAGATTTTGTTGATGATTGGATGTTTTTCTTGAATTTTAAATTATTTTGTAAATCTAACTCCTAGTATCCTTGATGAATAGATACACATTTTATGTATATAATATATATATATACATATATGTATATATATGTATTTACATGTATAAATATATTATAAATATGTACATATGTGTATATATTTTAATATAAACAAACGTACGTAAACGCGCACATACACACGCTCGCACGCACGCATACATATATATGTATGTGTGTGTACACATACATACAAGCATATGTGATATATATGTATACATGAGATATATATACACATGTATGTATGTATGTGTTTTTGTCTGTATACACGTTGTGTCTGTGAGTGTTCGCGTGTGCGTGTGCGTGCGCTGCGAGCATTCATGCACATAGTGGGTAACTCTATCATCGATAAGATGGGTTGAGGACCACTAACAATGATTACCTAACGTACTACCCCCCTTGGGAAGGATCATTTGTTAGCCGCCCCAGTATAAAAAAACAATCAAGTACATATGTGTGTATTTATATTTATATATATATATATATTCTTATATATATGTATAATTCACTAGCAACTTTAGATTGTCAACATATATTTTGATTTGTCTGTATACTATGTTATGTAAATTAAATGTACTATTTTTATCTGCCACTTTTTTGGGTTTTGATCTCGTGTTAATATGTGATTTCTGTCAATTTTCCTTTTAAAATACCATTGTCACCACCTTAAGTTTCCCCGTATTAGGTTTTCCTCTTGTGATAAGAATATGGCTTACATAGTGATTGCGTTGAATTTGATGAAAATTGTGATTTTCCTTAATTCATTTTTCTTAAGTCCATTGGCCACCGATTGCAAGAAACTGTCGGTGATCCTCAGACGTATGTGACTGGCTCGTTGGGTAGCATTTTGTGTTCTGACATGATAGTTCAATCACTAGCACCTTTTGATGCTTAACATGTATGTCTATGTACAATATGATAGTCATATGTACTATTTTGTCCTACCACCTTTTTGCACTGATGACGCTTGGGTTTTGATTTCCCATTAACACGCCTTTTATGTCAAGTTTCCTTTAAAAATACCATTGTTACCACTTAAATGCGTAATGTATAATATCTTACTCTTGTAATAAGCATCTGATTTACATTACATGAGATTTTTTTTAAATGTGAGGAGAATTAGAAATGTACTGAATTTATTTCACACCATTTTCTTCTTGGATTTAAAATTAGTTTGTAAATATAAGTCATTCATGGTTTCCTTGATTGATAGATAAATAGTTATACATTAAATATATATACATTAATATACATATATGCATTTATTGTGTATATATATGTGCTGTGTATATATATATGTGTACTATATATGATATATATACTGTGTAGATATATATGTAATATATATATACTGTGTATATAATATATATATCATAGTGTATATATATTAATTATATGTATACTTTGTTTATGTACATAGTATATATATACTATATATATAGTCTAATATGTATATGTTTACTATTTATGTACTATAGATATATATACTGTATATTTATATATATATATATGTAATATATATATATGTAAATATAATTTATAATGCGTAAATACACGATATTTATGTATAAACACATATATATGTATGTATATATGTGTATACATATGTATATATGTATATATACACATGTGTATGTACATATATACATAATCAATATATATACGTGTGTGTGTGTATTTAATGTATATATATAAACAGACAAATATTCATAATATTTACATATTTATATAATTGTATTACATATTTATATAATTGTATTACATATTTATATAATTGTATTACATATTTATATAATTGTATTACATATTTATATAATTGTATTACATATTTATATAATTGTATTACATATTTATAAATACTCATTTTGCAAGAAAAAATCGGTGAGCCTCAGACGGTGGATGTGGCTGCCTAGTTTTCTTTGATTTTTACATGTTTTTATGGTTAGCATTTTATGTTTTGACATTCATTCGCTAACACCTTTAGATTGTCAGCATGTATTTTGATTTTGTCTGTATGCAATGTTATATATATTAAATGTACTGTTTTGACCTGCTAGCTTTTTGCACTGGTGACGCTTGGGTTTTGAGCTTACATTAATACTCCATTTATGTCAATTTTACTCTTACCAACTTAATTTTGTATACTTCTTATCGGTTACATTAGAGGAGATTTTGTTGAATTTGGTGAAAATGGAGATTCTTCTTAATCTCCATTGTTTGTGTATTTACACACCATTGGATTTTTGTTTTTTCTTGAATTTTAAATTATTTTGTAAATCAAGCTCGTGGTATCCTTGATACACATTTTATGTATATAATATATATACACATGTATATATATGTATTTACATGTGTATATATTTATGTATATATATTTATATATGCATAAATATGTACATGTACGTGTATATATATGTATATATAAAAAAAAACGCACGCAAACGCGCGAACACACGCATACACATGTATGTGTGTGTGTGTACATATATGCATACATGCATATGTGATATATATGTATACTTGAGATATATATACACACGTATATGTATGTATGTGGTATCCTTGATGAATAGATACACATTCTATGTATTTCAAATATATACATATATGTATATGTATATATATGTATTTACATATATATATGTATAAAAATATACATATGTGTATATATGTTTATATAAACCAGCGCACACAAACGCACACACACGCTCGCACGCACGCATCATACACATATATGTATGTGTGTACATATATACATACATGCATGTGATATATATATGTATACATGAGATATATATATATATATATATATACACATGTATGTATGTATGTGCTTTTGTCTATATAAACGTTGTGTGTGTGTGCGAATTCATGCACACAGTGGGTGAGGCTATCATCGATATGATGGTGGGTTGAGGACCACTAACAATGATTACCTAACTAACTGTTCCCCTGGGGAAGGATCAATTTGTTAGTCGCTCCGTATAAAAACCCGGTCAAGTACATATGTGTGCTTATATATATATATATATATATATATATATATATATATTTGTGCGTTTGTGTGTGTATATATATATGCTTATATATACATATATATATACATAAATATATATAATTCACTAGCAACTTTAAATTGTCAACATATGTTTTGATTTGTCTGTATACTATATATTATATTTATGTACTATATATATATATATATATATATATATATATGTACTGTGTATATATATGTATTTTATATATATACTGTGTATGTACTATATATACTGTATATATAATATATATATCATAGTGTATATGTACTAAGTATACTATGTATATGTTCATAGTATATATATATACTATATTTATAGGCTAATATGTATATGTATACAATTTATGTACTATATATATACTGTATATCTATATATATATGTAATATATACATGTAAATATAAGTAATAATGCGGAAATACACGATATTTATATAGAAACACGTATTACATATGTGTATGTATATATCTGTATATATATGTATATATATACACATGTCTATGTACATATATACGTAATTTATATATATATAAACAGACACACAAATATTCATAATATTTACATATTTATGTAATCGTATTACATATTTATAAATACACACCTTACTCCTTTTACAAGAAAAAAAAAAAAAAAAAAAACGGTGAGCCTCAGACAGTTGATGTGGCTGCCTAGTTTTCCTTGATTTTTACGTGTTTTTATGGTTTGCATTTTGTGTTATGAGATTCATACACGAACACCTTTAGATTGTCAGCATGTATTTTGATTTGCCTATATGCAATGTTATGTATATTAGATATACTATTGTTTGTTTTTTTCTAACTCGTGGTATCCTTGATAGATACACATTTTATTTATAAAAAATATATATATATATACATATATGTGTTTACATATACATATTTATGTATGTTTGTATATGTATATATATGTATAAATATGTACATGTGTGTGTGTATGTATATATAAACAAACGCGCACACACACACGCGCGCACGCACACGTACACATGTATGTGTTTGTGTGTACATATATGCATACATGCATATGTGATATATATGTATACTTGAGATATATATATATACATACGTGTATGTATGTATGTGTTTTTGTGTCCATATACACGCGCGTGTGTGTGTGCGCGCGCGTGCGCTGCGCGCATTCCTGCACACAGTAGATGAGTCTATCATCGATATGATGGTGGGTTGAGGACCACAAACAATGATTACCTAACCAACTACCCCCCGGGGAAAGTTTCATTTGTTAGCCGCCCCAGTATAAAAGCCCAGTCAAGTACATATATGTGTGCTTTTATATATATTCTTATATATGTGTGTGTTTGTGTATATATATATACTTATATATATAAATATATATTTATAAATGTATATATATAACCATGTATTTACTGTGTATGTACTATATATATATATATATATATATATATATAGTACATACACATATATGTATGTACTATATATATAAAGGTGCCAGTTAACTAGCACCTTTAAATTGTCAACATATATTTTGATTTGTCTTTATACTATGTTAATAAATGTACTATTTTCACCCACCACTTTTGAGGGTTTTGATCTCGTGTGGTTATTAGTTAAATATATATACATTTATATACATGTATATATATACAGTACATATATATACACAATATATGTACTGTGTATATATATATGTATATGTATGTATATATATATGCACTATATATATACTGTATATATAATATATAACATAGGTTATATATACTAAGTATATGTATATTATGTATATATACGTGTATGTACATATTATATATATATATATATATATATATATATATATATAGGCTAATATGTATGTATACAATTTATATTTATATATATATATTTATACTATACATATATATATATTTATATATATATATTTATACTGTATATTTATATATATGTAATATTTATACTGTATATTTATATATATGTAATATTTATATATGTAAATATAAGTGATGTATAAACTCATGTATTATATATATATATATATATATATATGTATGTATATATCTATATATATGTATATATACACATGTGTATGTACATATGTACATATTTATATATATGTATTTAATATATATATATATATAAACACAGACACATATTCATAATATTTACACAACTTTATATAATTATATTACATATATAATTACACACACACACCTCACTCCTTTTGCAAGAAAAAATTGATGAGCCTCAGACGGTGGATGTGGCTGCCTAGTTTTCTTTGATTTTTACATGTTTTTATGGTTAGCATTTTGTGTTTTGACATTCATTCGCTAACACCTTTTGATTATCAACATGTATCTTGATTTGTCTATATGCAATGTTATGTAGAAAAAATGTACTGTTTTGACCTGTCAGCTTTTTGCACCGATGACGCTTAGGTTTTGAGCTAACACTAATACTCCATTTATACCAATTTTACTCTTAAAATATTATTGTTACCACCTTATTTTTTATGTTTCTTATTGGTTACATTAGAGGATATTTTGTTGAATTTGGTGAATATTAAGATTCTTCTCAATTTACTTTATTTGAAATGTTTTCTTGAAATTTAAATTATTTTGTAAATCTAACTCGTGATATCCTTAATATATGCAATTTTTTTTTTGTATATAATATATATACATATCTATGTACGTATGTATATAAATATGTATGTATAAATATGTATAAATGTATATATATGTGTATATATAATGTATATATAAATATAAACGCACGCACGCACGCGTACATGCATACACATATGTATGTCAACATATATACATACATGGATATGTGATATATATATATGTATACATGAGATATATATACACACATGTATGTATGTGTTTTAATATCTATACACGCGAGTGTGTGCGCGCGCGCACGTGTGTGCGCTGTGCGCATTCATGCACACAGTGGGTGAGTATCGTCCATATGATGGTGGGTTGAGGACCTCTAGCAATGATTACCTAACCAACAACTGGGGAAGAATCATTTGTTAGCCGCCCCAGTATAAAAACCCAGTTAAGTACATGATGTCAAATAGTTCGTCAAATAGCGCATCGTTGGGGGCAGCACTGTGCATATGTATACATATACACAAGTATATATATACACATATAGACATACATATGTATATACATAAACATTTACATAAAGATGTATACATGTATATATACATATATATATGTGTGTGTGTGTGCGCGCGCATTCATATTGAATGGTATGTGAGGTCACAAGCATTTCTAGTGATGAGTAGTGAGATTCCGAGCAATGAATTTTGCATTATAGAAATATTTCAAGCCTTCCAGGTGAATTGTAGTGAGATCCTGAACATTCCTTTTGAAAGTTAGTAAGTACCCCAGCATTCTTAGTGAATGGTATTAAATGGTAGTGAAAATTCCTATTGAATGGTAGCAAGGTCACGAGCATTGCTAGTGAATGATAGCTAGATCTTAGTCCTTCCTATTGAATGGTAGTGAGATCCTTGGGCATTCCTAGTCAATGGTAGATCCAGAGTATTCGTTATTGAAAGGCAGTTAGATCCCAAGCATTTCTTTTCAATGGTGGTAAGATTCTGATTCCTTTTAAATGAACATTCCTATTGAATGATATATTCTGAACATTACTATTGAATGATAGATTCTGAACATTCCTATTGAATGATATATTCTGAACATTACTATTGAATGATATATTCTGAACATTCCTATTGAATGATAGATTCTGAACATTCTTAATGAATGATAGATTCTGAACATTCCTATTGAATGATATATTCTGAACATTACTATTGAATGATAGATTCTGAACATTACTATTGAATGATAGATTCTGAACATTCCTATTGAATGATAGATTCTGAACATTACTATTGAATGATAGATTCTGAACATTCCTATTGAATGATAGATTCTGAACATTCCTATTGAATGATAACTTAGATGCCGAGCATTCCAAGTCATTGGTAGATCCAGATATTCCTTATTGAAAGGCAGTTAGATCCCGAGCATTTCTTTTCAATGGTAGTGAGATCCTGATTCCTTTTGAATGGTAGGGAGAACCCTCCTAGTGAATGGTACTTAGAGCCCAAACATTCCTATTGAATGATAGATTCTGAATTCCTATTGAATGATAAATTAGATGCCGAGCATTCCTAATGACCATTAGATCCTGGGAATTACAAGTGCCCTGTAGTGAGGTCACGAGCTGTACTATTAAATTATTTTTCCCTCCATAATTTTTGTGGTGAATGATAGATCCAGAGCATTTTTGTTTGGTATTTAGATTCCGAACATTCCATTTGAAAGGTAATAATTACCTTGGTGGTTCTATCTCAAACATCACCATGACCACCACCATCACCATCATCACCACCACTTTTACCACCACCACCACTACCACCACCACCATCTCCACTACCACCATCACTGTCACCACCACCATCATCACCATCACCACCACAACTATCACCAACACCGCCACTGTCACCACCACCACTATCACCACCATCACCACAAACACTATCACCGCCACCACCATCACCACCATCATCACTATCACCACCACCACCATCACTACCATCCCATACTCCTCAGTACCAGTGGGACTTCGACTTAGTTGCACTCCAAACGAGAGACGGAAGGAACGCCGAGTGAGTGAAGTGGAAATAAATGCTTCGACTAATTTCATTTTCGCGGGAATCATTTCTCTGGAAAATTTATGCTGCAAGGCTAATGTATAAGTTAAACAATGTTAAAATTGCATGAGGCTGTAAGGTTGAAAGTTTATGCTATTTGAGTCCTTTAACATTCGCGATTGAAAAGCTGGGTATAAAAATATATTCATATTAATATATTCATATATATGAATATATACATATATTTATGCTTATGTATATATATATATATATATATATATATATATATATATATATATATTCACATACATATGCATAAACATATAAATACATACATATATATATATACATATATATACACATACACATATGCACTTACATATATCATATATACATATATACGTATACGCGCACACATACATACATACGAATAGATAAATATACATATATGCATACATATGGTCAATTATGCAAATAGAGAGTTACACACCTATATATACATTTACATATATATGTGCATACATGAGTACATATATATTTTTGTATATATAACCCACTTGTTTTTACACAGGTGTATATGTACAAATGTATCTATCTATCTATCTATCTATATATATATATATGTATATAAATATAAAGATATATAATGTATAAATAAATATACATATAAATATATATAAGTAAATATGTATTATAAATAAATATATATTTATATTTGTTTATATTACATATATATGTAAAAATATAAATATATATAAATAAATATATGTAAATATATATAGATATATAAATATAAATATATATGAATAAATGTATAAATTTCTCTATATATATGAATAAATGTATAAATCTATATATATCTATATATGAATAAATGTATTAATCATTATATATATATATATCTATATATGAATAAATGTATTAATCATTATATATATATATATATGAACAAAAGTATAAATCTATATAGATGTGAAGAAAGGTATGATTTATACATATATATATGTGTGTGTGTATGTGTGTGTGTGTGTGTGTGTGAATAAATGTATAATCTATGTATATTGAATAAATGTATAAATATATATATATATATATATAAATATATATATTTGACTAATTGCATAAATCTGTAAATATATACATATATTTATGTATTTACATGTATATATGTAAATATGTAATATAAATATGTATGTATATAAATGTATATATTATTTATTATAAGTATTATTATTACTATTACTATCATGAATATTTTTACCATTATTATCATGACTGTTAATGTTATTGTTTTCGTTATTACTTTTACTATTACTATTATTGTTACTATTATTACTATTATCATCATCTTTGTAATAGTTATAATCATTATCATTATTCTAATCATTATAATTATCATTATCATTATCATTATTTGTATTATTGTTACTGTTATCACTATATTTTATTGATATTATTGTAGCTGGTGTTATCATTATAATTATTGGTAATGATACAATTAGTACCCTAATAAAGATTATTATATCTGTTTTATGACTACCCTAGGGAGAAGAAAAAAAACTGAAATAAAATAAAGAATCGGATAGAGACAAGAAATAGATAAAGGGGATTAAAAATAAATCAAGAATCTTGAACCCCGGAAGCCACAAAGGGGGAGGGAGAAAGAAAAGTAGAGATAGAAAGAGACAAAAGGAGAAAGTGAGAGGGAAACAAACAGAGAAAGTGAGTCGCGACACTCAAGAGCTAGGGACGAGAGAAAGGCAACTCTCTCTCACAAGGCCTGAGGACGAGAGAAAGGTGAGAGACTAAGGGACAAAGATAGAGTCAGAGAAACAGAGAGGGAGGGAAAGAAAAAAAAAAATCAGTGAAAAAGACCCACAAGGGCTGGGGCAAGGAAGAAGCGACTCGAGAGAAATCTATATCTATACCAATTTACCTGTATCTACATCTTTTTATCTATAGTTACATGCAGGCCGATAATGTAAATATATATATAGACAAATATTTAGAGCATATATATATATGTATAAATACATATTTAATAACTTTATATATACATATTCGTGTATGCACATATATGTATATATAAGAATTATTCAACAACCATTCCACAAATTTATCATTAAGATGTTATTTAGGAATACCAACCTTACCTGATTTGGATACCCTTCCTAATCATAGATACATATGTATATATTCAAACGTGTGTGTGTGTGTGTGTGCGCGCGCGTGAATTTGCTTGTCTCTATGGTTATATATAAACATGTATATGTATATACACATATAAATTAATATTTATTACACAAACATATATCCATACATTTACATCCACACAAATATATACCTGAATATGAATATGTATATATATAAATGTGTATATTTATAGTGAGATATACGTATATATACATATACAGAGAGAAAGAGAGGGGGAGAGAAACCCACAAGGGCTCTTGTGGGTCTCACCCGAGGAGTCGCCTTTCTCTCGTCCCCAACGCTTGTGGCTCTCTCTCTCTTTGTTTCTCTGTTTCTCTCTCTTCCTCTCCCTCTCCCCCCCCCCCTCTTTCTCTTCCCCCTACCCTATTTCGCTCTCTGTCTGTCTGTCTGTTACTCTTTCTCTATCACTCATTCTTTCTCTTTCTTTACTTTTTACGGTCAGTCCACCCCCTCGCCCCCCCACTCTCTTTTTCTCTCCGTCTCTTTCTGTCTCTATGTCTCTTCCCTCCCCTCTCTCTGTCTCCTTTCTCACTCCTTGTCTTTCTGTCTCTGTTTCTGTCTTTGTCCCTTACAAGGGCTGTGGACGAGAGAAAGGCGACACGGAAAGAGAAAAAGAGAAGAGAAACCCACAAAATTTGATGACGAGGGAAAGGCAACACACAAGGGCTGAGTATAAGAGAAAACCGACTGTCGCTGTATCTCTCTTTCTCACTCTTACTCGCCTTTCCTCCTTGTGATAAAAAGAACAGAGACAGAGGGGGAAGGAGAGAATGAGTGATAGGTACAGAGAAAGAGAAAGACAAACAGAGAGGGAAAGTGGAAGAGAAAAGAAAGATGGGGTTGGGAAAACTCGCCTTTCGTCCTCAGACCTTGTGGGTCTCTTCCTCTCTCATTCTATGTCACCTCTCTCTCTGCCTCTATTTCTCTCTCATTCTATGTCTCCTCTCTCTCTGCCTCTATTTCTCTGTCTCCAAAAAATATGTATTTATACATATCTGTATACATAGGTATATATGTATATATACACATCAATATCTGTATACATAGGTATATATGGCTATATACACATCTATATCTGTATACAAAGGTATATATGTATTTATATGGATATGTATATAAATATTTTTATATGGATATATATACATATACAGACATGTATACATTGTTATATTTATCTTATGTATATACACATTTACAAATATATATATATATATATACATATACACATTTACACATTTATATATATATTTATATTTACATCTATTTATACATGTGCACATATACATCTCTTAATCTCTATATAGATATATATGAATTCGCCGCCGAGGCATAAGTGGTAGCGTGGTTGATTAGGAAGGGCATCCAATCAGGGAAGGGTTGTACTGCCAAATTACGTCTCGACAATAAATTTGGGTATTTCTAGATGTATTGAATAGTTCGTCAAATAAATATGTATATATGTACATGTATATGTATATATGTACATTTATATGTATATATACACATAATGTACACTTATATAAAAGTATACATATATATTTAAAGATAATATATACAATATACATGAATATGCATAAATAATTGTGTGACAATGTGTACACAAAGATGAAAAAGAAAACCGTCACAGTAACGTTTCGAATCTTCGCGATTCCTCTTCAGACGAATAATAAACCGAAATGGATACCAAAGAAGTAGTTCCTACTTTTTCGTTTCTGTCCTTTCCCCAACCCATTCTACTATCCACTTCCTAAGGTGTGAGCCGTGCTGAAAGGATGAAAGGCTGACTTTGTGCCAATCCTGAACGGCCTGAGGGAGCCATGGGCACGGTATTCCCCTGCTTTAGTTGCCTTGAGGGGTGGACTGTTTCTCTCCCTAACACACTCCAGGCTTACCATGGCCAACAATATATTATACCATTATAAGGGACAATGAGACTCACCCCGACCATAACCTCCTCGTCAGTGCCAAAATGCCCGCTATATACATAACCAGCCCATACTCGATCAAACTGCTCTGCACAATCATGCACATGTGCCAACTGTGGCAATCCACATAATGTATTTTATATGGGCTGTTCCACTTACAAATTTGAGTCTGAGGTAGCAAGTTGTAGATTCAGACTTGAAGCATGTCAATGATTTTTTTCTCTTATTCCCTACTCCAGTAATGTTGCTCACTCTGCCACTCCCCTACCTCCCTAGCTCCTACAATCTTCACTAAACCTATCCCTCCTCCATCTAACTTCCCCTCTTCTACCTACCTTCTCCAGTCAAATTGTTTTGGCATCCTGATTCCAGACACTCCAATTTCTACTATAGCCCCAACACTTTCCCCTCTCCCTCCCTGCACAACCCGCAAAAGACAGACTGAACGTTTTACCCTCTCTTCCCCTACCATACAATCACCACCTACTCTTCAGACACCAGTCTTCTCTTTCTCACAAAACTCCCCAACCAACTCCATTACAGAAACTCTTGAAGATATTCGAAACTACTCGAGTCCCAAACTGACACTGAAACCCCTTATCCACCTTCAAATTCCACAACTCCCACTCTCTCCACACTCAAAGTGACTGCCGATATTTATCCTCCTCCTACTCATATACTGTCCTCCTACCCCTTCCCAA
>NC_061832.1:8745376-8752876 GCF_019202785.1 Penaeus chinensis
TGTGTGTGTGTGTGTGTGTGTACGTGTATATATATGTATGTATGTATGTGTATACATATACATATATATGTATGTATATACATATATTTATATATATACATACATTATATATACATATATATGTATATATATACATTTATCTATATACATACAACCACACACACATAAATACGTATATATATATATATATATATATATATATATATATATATATATATATATATATACACACATATATATGTGTGCATACATATACATATATATATAAATTATACATGTATCTATCTTTTTATCTATTTAATTATACACACACACATATATATAAATATATATATATACATATATATATATATGTTTGTGTTTGTATATATAGATGTATATATGTATATACATAGATATATACTATCTATCTATTTATCTATCTATCTATCTACGCACACACACACACACACACATATATATATACTCATATATATATATGAGTATATATATATGGAAAAATGCCTCCCTTGCTCACTCACTCTCTTGGGTGATGATGGAAATGAGCAACAGAGGCAACTTTGCATCATCGGTCACATTCTCATGTTCTTGGGTGGGGAGAAAATTAGTATCTGAGGCAAGTTTGCCTAAGATACTCTTCATATTGTATTAACCTCTTATTAACCCAATCGCCCCAGATTTATGTTCTGCCCCCTGTAGTTTTTGGTTTTGTTACATACCGATGGCTTCACATGTGCTCAGCCGGCAAAGAGTCTATCAGTAGGCCCTAGTTACTGATCCTGATTTCCCAATTCCCTGAATTGGAGGGAAAATGTTTTTCTTATTAATACCATTGCTATCGATACTGTTATTATTGTTATTGATGTTATGATTAATAAATGTCATTGAAATGTAAAGAAAAAGGGTAAACAGGGGAGATAGGTAGTTCTGATAACTAGCTATTTGGTGATTAAGAACTTGTAGAGCCATCTATGTCTAAATACAATAAATAAACTTGTATTGCAGTGGGCATGGCATGTATTTTTGCCAAATGGGGCGATTGGGTTAATGAAACCACTCTCTTTTCTCTTCCACTGTTAAAATCCACCATCATCATCTGCGGCTCTCCCGTTTATGTTATTAATATTATCATTATTAATTATCTCGCTCAGTCTCCTCTAAATATCATTGAGGCGAGTCAAGAAATTATTTACTATTTCATATTGAATAGTTTAATATCAATCGGTAAAATATACCGAATGGGATACTAAAACACCAAATAAGTTTTTGCGAGTTTTACTTATGTGCTGGTCATTGTAACAAGCTAATGATGTAGAAAATCCAGAGGACCCTTCGACCCCTGGAACCAAGGCCTTCCTCCTAATCAGAGACGGGTAAGCACTTGCACGTCATCACCATCGCCACTCTTCTCCTTCTCATCCTCTTCTTGATCATCACTTTCGACAACTACACGCTTTTTCTTGAACCTGGACAGATTTAGTGTAGCCTTGGGACTGATGATGGGAGACGGCACGCAGATTGTACGATTGAGTAGTGGATTAATATCCGGTGTATGATCCGCGTCTGCTTCCTGTTGACCCTCACCCTCCTCCCCCATATTCCCCTCTTCCCCCTCCGCTGCCTCAGTCTCAGTCTCCTTCTCCTCTCACCTCGTTCTCTCTTCTGTATATCTCTTCTTCTTACCCTCCTCTTCCATGCGACTTCTCTTGTTGGAAGAGGGTTCAGATAATCGAATATCAATGATTACCATAGTTAGATTCTCAGGAATGATCTGCGAAAAAGGCAATTCTACGAGGAGGTTTGTTTGATTTGACCTTGCATCCCTTCTTACACCATATACTCGTTCCCCAACGTACCATTCGTGTGGTGACAGTGACCCTTTTACACCCTTTTAATGAGCCTGTGAAGGCTGCAGATAATGAACTCATCGCGTAAACCTTCCTTAGGGACAAATCTAACCATTTTAGGTTAAATTCGCTTTTCGTCGCGTTTTATCGTGTTTTTTTTTTTTTTATAACATTATTCATATTATTAATATAATTAATACAATCATTATCATTCTTACCATTATTTTTATTGTCATTATTATTATTGTTATCATTATTATTAGTATCATTATCATTATTACTGAACAAAAGAACACGCCACTAAGTAAATATGAAAATATTATATACATATATATTTTTTTTTTCTTTTTTTTTTCTTTTTTACAAAGTTTGCAGGACAGAGACGAACAGGCAGAAGAAGCTTCTCCAGTGACACCTACGTGGCACTGGAGAGTGCCACTTGACAACAAAGAAGCAGTTTACCCCTATTATTCTACCTGTGTGCAGTATATAAGCAATTAGACACCCAAAAAGGGGTAGTAGGCAAAATATGATAAGCAGAATAAGTTTATCTAAATTAGAAGACCGTCTATGGACTCCATCGTTTGCAAGTGTTAACTTTTCTGTTATAACTATAGGGTAGTTGTATGGGTCACATTTTCAGAAACTAATTTTGTTACGCTTTCCTTCCTACGGTCGACTGGTAGTGCAATGTAATGTTCTCATGTGGATAATTCAAGGCTTAATTCTGCTGTTTTTGTACTGGCTGCATAGGCTTGTGAGAACCTAGAGCACGCCGTAGCAGAAGCGAGCTGTCTAATACAAAGTAGGACGGCGGAAAAAAAGAGTCCATGAGCTTCGCAGTCTGGAAACATCTCTGATCAACTGACTGCTGACTGACTTAATTCAACAACCTTGTTGAATCCATGCCCAAACAATTGAATATAACTTCAAGTCCGAGGGCAACATGACAAAATATTGACTGGAGGAAAATATTCCCTCCAGTCCTATTTAGAGCTTTGAACCACCCCCCAAAAAGGTTAACTTTTTCCTATTAGATTTCTGACGAACTTAACTGTTCTCCCTTTTTGACTCTGTTAACCTGTGGAGTATTTTTTTTTTTTTCACATATACATATGTGTTTGTGTGTGTGTGTGTGTGTGTGTGTGCATATATGGAAGATTAGGAATCTTCCATGAGTGTTAGAAAAGAAAGGAAAATCACGGGTGTAGGTCACAAGTGGAAAAATCCGTGATGATGAGACATCGTACGATGTTCGATCACGTGATGATATCTGTGAGGGAGTGACCGGCAGGCTGACCCCGGGTCGCTTCCCTATTCGTCTGTGGAACGTGGTTAAAGAGAGATCTACAGAGAAACCATGGCCAGAGTGTCTTTGGTGGTTATTTTGGTAAGCAGGGCTTGTCAGTTATCATTATCGAGTTGTTAAAGAACATTCCATTTGAATATAGATTTAAGGTATTTCAAGAGAATATAGACTTGCTGTAATTATGAAATATAGAAAAGTTTAACTTTAGTTTATTCAATCCCTTCATTACAGGAGTTATGATTTCAATATTATAAGAAATAATTAATTCACTTGTAGGAAATCTGTTTTTCCGTTTTCTAATAAAACAGCGGTGGTGGCGGCAATTATATTTCAATAGAAATCTAATAATATTTTGATTTATCTAGATTTCGATACATATATATATATACACACACACACATACGCGTGTATAAACACACACACACACACACACTTAAATGTATATGTGTATGCATGTGTTTGTCTGTGTGTGTGTCTGCGTGCATGTATTTGTCTATGTGTGTTTGGGCGAGTGAGTGTGCATGTGTTTATCTGTGTATATATATATATATGTATGCAAGCGCGCGCGCGCGTGTGTGTGTGTGTAAATGTATGTATATATATAAATGTATGTGTGTGTGTATGTGTATGTGTATGTGTGTGTGTGTGTGTATGTGTATGCATGTGTGTGTGTGAACATATATACGTACACACACACATACGCGTGTATACACACACACACACACACACTTAAATGTATGTGTGTGTGCATGTGTTTGTCTGTGTGTGTGTGCATGCATGTATTTGTGTGTGTGTGTGTATGGGTGAGTGTGCATGTGTTTGTCTGTGTGTGTGTGTGTATGGGTGAGTGTGCATGTGTTTGTCTGTGTGTGTTTATATATAAATGTATGCGCGTGTGTGTCTGTGTATAAATATAAATGTATGTGTGTGTGTGTGCGAGCGTGGGCGCGCGCGTGTGTGTGTGTGTGTGTATGTGTGTGTGTGTGTTTATATGTGTGTGTATACACGTGTAGGCGCGCGTGTGTGTGTGTGCATATATATATATATATATATATATGTGTGTGTGTGTGTGTGTGTGTGTGTGTGCACACGCGTACACGTGTACTTACCTGCCACAGGACACACCGCGATCATGAAGCCGGTTCCCCCAGGGCGAGGCTCGCCATTTCACTCCGGCGGCGCTGACCCCTGTGATTATCCCAAATGTGGTTAACTCGAGTGTGCAATTTTCAATAAAGACTGCTGCGATGGTCCAGTGGTTAGAGCACTCGACTCCGACCCTCGTGGTATCGCAGGTGTCGTAGGCACAAGTGCTAGCGGTTAATTAGGAAGGGCATCCAATATATACATATATGTATATATATACACATATGTATATATATATATGTATATTGTGAAGGACATGTCGAATAATGATCATTTAGTGAAAAGATGATTAACATAGAAAAGAAAATTTATGGAATGTGTCTAGGGTCGAAGGAATAATATGCTTTATACTTTTTTTTTTGAATTATTTTGGATTTTTTTACATATCAGATGTTGATGATCGCATTGGTTCATTAGATGTAATGTGTGTTTGAGGACGCTTTCTTTATGTAGGAAAGGTTGGTCTGTAGGTACAGAGAAAAAGAAAAGAAAGGGAAAGACAAGGAGAACAAGATGGAGAATGAAAGAACTAGAAGAGAGAATAATAGCAATACTTATACGTTCGTCTATATACATACATATATGTGCATGTATATATATCTATATATATATATATATATATATATATATATATGTATGTATATGTATACATATGAATATATATATATATATATACTTTTATATATATATATATGTATATATATATATAAATATATATATATATATATATATATATATATATACATAGACAGATAATTAGATATGTATGTATACGTGTCTATAAATATAAATATATATCTATATAGATAGATAAATATATATTTATATATATATTTATATATAGATAGAGCTTTATACATAGATAGAGCTATATATATACATATATATATAAATATATATATAGATAGATAGATAGATATAAATATATCTATATCTATATATAGATATAGATGTATAGATATCTATATATATATATTTATAGATAGATATAGATATATGTATATATAGATATAGATATAGATGTATATGTATATATGTAATATATAGGGGTATTTACATATATATACATATATATGTATACATATACATAAATATAGATATATAGAGAGATAGATATGCATACATATGTACTTATATACATACATATATGTATGTATGTATATATATATACAGTATATATATATATATACACATACACACATATATCTATATATACACATGCATATACATATATATATATATATATATATATATATATATATATATATATATATATATATATTCATTTATATTTATATATATTGATATATAGATAGATAAATATATATAATATACATATGTAAATAATATATATATATATATATATATATATATATGAATGATGGAATAATGCAATACCGATCTGACCTGGCCTCGAACCTAGGTAACTCCGGGTATGAGACCGGAGGGCCTAGGTTCGAGGCCAGGTCAGAGAGGATTGTTATATATATATATATATATATATATATATATATATATATATATATATATACGTATAAACAAATTGCTATATATGAGTGTGAAAGTATATATACATATATATGTATATATAACCAATTATATATATATATTGATAAGACCGCCCATATATGGAAGTTTTATACATTTGATGTCTTTGTTGAGTCGATACAGGTTTTGGGTAAAATTTCTGACGCAGTTGCGTCAGAAAATTTTCCTTAAATATTCCTTTAAGAATGCAGTTTCTTCATGAAAACTAGTTCAAGTTGAACAGATGTTGTAAGTCCGGTTGATAAGTGTTGTAAGGCTGTTTAGCTTGTAAATATGAGGAATATAGTTGAGATAATGAAGTCCAAGGTCAGTGAATGTGGGTTTCCTGTAGACACTGGTGAAGAAGCAGTTATTATGAAAATTTTGATCTCTGAGAATCATTAAACAAAATCCTCAGACAATGCTATCTACGTTTTTTTTTTTTTTTTTTTTTTTTTTTCAATTCTAACACTATTAGATCAGGCTAGGTACGTGGGATCAACCTCACGCATTCTCGAATACAAAGGCACGTCAATCAGGACAGGTCACAGCTGAGCAAAACATCCTACTCAACAATTAGAGAGCACTCTCCTCCCCACAATCACCCTTTTAATAATATTGATTTCAAAATCTTGACCCCCTACCTTAACAGATTTGACCTAATCATAGCAGAATCACTCCACATTCTAACTATGAAACCACAGTTAAACAGCACTTCCACTGCAACACACACACACACACACACACACACACACACACACACACACATATATATATATATATATATATATATATATATATATATATATATAAACACACACATACCTATAAATGGAACGTATGTAAATTATATTTCTATATATTTACATATATATATTCATATAAATATACATATATATACATATGTATATATAAATATATATATACAGAAATATATATATATATATATATTGATATATATTTACCTATATATATTTCCATATATGTATACATATGTATATATATAGATAGATGGATATATATGTATATATATATTTAACAACATATTTTTATATATACATATATATACACACACACACACACACACATATATATATATATATATATATATATATATATATATATATATACATATATATATGCACAAATGTATATGTATACATATGTATATATACATGTTCATATATATATACATATATATATATATATATATATATATATATATATTTATATGTATATGTATATATATACATGCATATATATATATGTGTCTATATATATGATATATATATATATATAGATATAGATATATAGAGAGAGATAGACAGATGAATAGATATGATTCAACATATATTTATATATACATGTATATACATGTGTATATATAAATATATTCATACATATATATAAATAAATATATATATATATATATATATATGTATATATAATAACCATACATATATGTATATATGTATGTATATATATATATATATACTTCTACACATATATAGACACATATATATATACACATATATAGACACACACACACGCGCACACATACACACTTATGTCAACAACATCATCATTATCATTATCGATATTATCATCATCCTTATTATTATAAATGCGGTGATGGTAACAGCAGTAGCCCCTATAATGCTAGTAACAGTA
>NC_061832.1:8757876-8767876 GCF_019202785.1 Penaeus chinensis
TGAAAAGACGCCGCTTTTATTCTATTTAGACATCCCTAATAGGGTTTTCAACGCATCTGCGCGAGGTCAAAGGCGGGTTTCCCCCTCATATTCCCGCCTAAACAGCTAATTATCTACCAACTAGGACAACCACCTGTCCCCACGTGTCGATCTAGCGGCAATGCAATGCTTTTCCAAAAGGTGTTCCTATCTCATCTCTTTTTTTTTTCTTTTTTTCTTTTTAAAGTCTACAATGCAAACTAGGGAATATGTTAAGGCCCTTGTGTATAACTCTATGCAGACGGGCGTATCTTTGCACGCCAATACAATGCACTCTCCTTCTGATAGAGAACGGCCGGGGTAACCATCGATTAGGGATCCTCAGTCCTATGTAGATGTAAGAAAAAGACGAATCAGCACAGAAGGTGGACCAGCTTTTCAGTAATTTACTCTCCCTCCACAAAATTGTTTAAAGTACCTCCCTACAAGTATATACGAAGAAAAGGAACTATGCAACGGTAATCAATAATGTTGGTTACTGTAGATTCGTTTATCTAGCAAATATGTTTTTTTTTTTTTTTTTTTGTCTCCTAAAAGGACGGGAAAAATATTGGAAAGGGACACAAATAACCTTGCCGACGGCCATAATTTAACCAAACTTTACTTCTCGATTGTCATCATTGTCTTTCTCACCAGTCTACAAATATGCGGCAAGAGATGGAGCTAGATAAGTTGTTATCTTTAAGAGACAATCACCTCGCCATCAGACTACAGTGATTTACTTTCTCGGGAAACGCGCATTCAGCCACCACTTTCTAAGTAATACATGCATATATTTTCTCAAATCTCCCTATACAAAGAGAGAAATATATTTTACGTTGACACTGAATAAAACTTGATACTCGATCTCTTCAGTATTTTCTGGTTAACTTAATACACAATCATGCCAAATTAAATAAAAAAATATGTCATAACAGCTTTTGCCTATAATTTTTCACTATGTCACTAGTTGCTGTAGTGTTGAAAACAGTTAAAGACCTCTATAAACTATTTTTATCTTCAGAAATCAAAACACATGTATAACAAGAAGGCTTTGATTTGATTTTTTTCTTCCCCTTTTAGCAATTGGCTGTTTATCAAAACCAAGGCCTTTTATAAGATATGAAAAAAAGAGATAAAGTAATATAACTATCTTGCCCCCCTTATTATAAAGCCTTTATATTTGTACGTGTATTGGACAAAGACAAATTCGCCTAAAGCAGGGATTTTTGATCAAGAGTATTTTTGTCCTAGGCTGAAAAAAATATACATGGCACCCTCGATGCGATGGATCTTAGTAGACAGCATGCAAATTTCCAATTTATAATATTTGATGCATTTTTAAAGCTTTTCTTAACCGAGTTATCAACAACTATATATTACTTTTCCTAATCAATACATTCTTTGTTAAGCCTATATTAGATATTCTTGGCAGTTAAGGGGTATATGACAAGCAACATACAGTCGAGGAGGTAAGTTATAGAGAAAGGGTTAAAAATCACAGTCCTAAAGGGGGAAAAAGCCGGAACTGAAGCAATATGTTCTAAAGGACAAATAAAAAGCACACGTTTTGGGGGGGGGGGGGGGGGGAATGTTCGCATTACCCGATAATAAGGGAGGGAAAAACTTTTATTTAACTTAAAAAAAATGCCGTTTTTTCAAATACAAGGGTGATTGAAGTATATGTATATGAACAGAACAGTTTTTCAGACCTGGAAAAATAGATGGTAAGTGTTAAAACGTTATGGTATTACTATCATCTTTAACAAAATTTCAGTTTGTTCTAAAGTCTTATTCATCTAAAGATGCCCTCCTAAACTCTGACGATGCTACGGGTAATATCCAAATGACGGACGACCACAGACAGACGTCAGGGAATACCCCTACTCGTCACAAGCTAATGACTTCACCGACATACTAAAACGGGCGAAGTGAGGAAGATAGAAAATAGAGTGACACCATGGAAGTACTTTTCTTGCCTCCTTTCGTAGAGAACACAATAGTTAATGAATCTCTACCATGGAAATCCCTTCAGTCATTTGACCAATTTAAATCCCCATGTTCTAGATAGCTAGAACGTTCTAGAACCGTTCGCCTCCCTTGTTGGTCCTCGTAGCACATCCTTCTACACACCTGCTCTCCCTATCAAACATGCCACTCCCTCCTACACCTGACCCCCCTCCCTTCCCCCTCTCTTCCCTTGAGTAAGCGATGCTGTATTTACCGCGAGGAAGTAAAATTGGTGATTATAATCATAAAGGGAGCTATAACATCATTTTACACAACACTAAATATGCATTGACATTGATTGACTTAGAATTGGTGATGCTGATAGCCCTATCAAGCTTGGAGGGTACTTGCGAGGAAAACAAAGATTTTACAAAAGAAAAAAAAAAAAAAAAAAAAAAAAAAAAACTGAAAACAGTAATATCTCTTTCATTAGTAGTATAAAATAAATAATAATTCGTATGATTGCAATATACAATAAACTCATAAACACGAAAAATTCATTAAAGTTTTGCTTCTCACTTTTCTCGCAATTATTTTTTTCCTATCCGCAGACAGATATACGATGGTAGCAAGAGACGGCTTGCTGTCTTCCAGAAATGTCACCTCTGTCGGAAGGAGCATTCAGATTCTGATAGAGGGAGGCCCTGCCAATCAGATATGGCATGTTTGATAAGGAGAGCAGACCGTGAGCTAGCAGAACGAGCAGGTGTGTAGAAGGATGTGCTACAAGAACCAACAAGAGAGGCGAACGGTTCTAGAACTTTCTAGCTCTCTAGAACTTGTGGATTTACCTTGGTCAAATGATTGAAGGGGTGCAATTTCCATGGTAGATATTCATTAACCATGCAGTACTTCTCGGAAGGAGGCGAGAAAAGTAATTCCATGGTGTCGCTCTATTGTTCGCCTCTTCCTCGCTTCGCCCGTGGTCGTCCGTCATCTGGATATTGCTCGGAGCATCGTCAGAGTTAGGAGGACATCTTTAGATAAATAAGACTTTAGAGGCATTTATAAACAAACTGACTTTTTGTTAAAGATGATAGCAATACCATAACGTTTTAACACTTACCATATATTTCCCAGGTCTGAAAAAAATATGTTCAATCACCCTTGTATTTGAAAAAAGTAAATGAGGTAATGCGAATATTTGTTTCCCTCAAACGAATGCTTTTTACTTGTTATTTAGAAAATATTGACTCGGCTCCGGTTTTCCCCCTTTTAATACTTTAATAACTTACCTCCTCGACTGTATGTTGCCAAGAATATCTAATGTGAAAGCATAACGAGAAGAAAAAGCACCTTTATTTTTTTTTATTTTGTAAAGAATGTTTTGATTATAAAAAAAAAAATAATATGTAGTTGTTCATAACCCGGTTTAAGAAAAGATAAAAAAAAAAACAAAACAAAAAAAACGCATCAAACATTATTAGTTGGAAATTCGCATGTTTACTCCTTGGGGTAAAAAGTCCCTTGGTCAAAAATCTCTGCTTTAGGCGAATTTGTCTTTCTCTTTGTCCAATATACGTGTATAAAAGCTTTATAACATGGGGGGGGGGGGGGGGGCAAACGAGATATATTATTTTACCTAATTTTTTTTTCATATCTTATGAAAGTCCTTGGTTTTGATAAAGTTGCTATGAGGGGAAAAATAAAATCCAAGCCTTCTTGTAAGACAGGTGTTTTGATTGTTTAAATCAAAATTGTTTATAGGAGTAGTTTACTGTTTTCGCTACTGCAGCAACTAGTGACATAGTGAAAAATCGGATACGGATATTAAGATTTTTTTTTCTTCATTTGGCATGACTGTGTATTGAGTAATTCAGAAAATATTGAAGAGGTCGAGTATCAAGTTTTATTCAGTGTCAACGTAAAATATATTTCTCTCTTTGTATAGGGAGATTTGATAAAATATATGCATGTATTACTTAAAAAGTGGTGGCTGAATGCGCGTTTCCCGATAAAGTAAATCACCGTAGTCCGAATTATGGCCGTCGGCAAGGTTATTTGTGTCCTTTTACCAAAATTTTCCCGTTCTTTTAGGAGACAAAAAAACATGTTTGCTAGATAAACGAAAATACAGGAACCAACATTATTGGTTGCCGTTGCATAGTTCCTTTTCTTCATTGCTGTAGACAATTTTGTGGAGGGGGAATAAATTACTGAAAAGCTGGTCCACCTTCTGTGCTGATTCGTATTTTTTCTTATATTATCATAAGACTGAGGATCCCTAATCGATGTTTACCCTGGTATTTTATATCGGAAGGAGAATGCACTGTATTGGCGTGCAAAGATACGCCCGTCTGCATAAATTTATACATATAGGCCTTAAGGGAAAGCTGAACATATTCCCTAGTTTGCATTATAGACTGTAAACAAATGAGAGGTCAGGTAGGAACACTTTTTTGGAAAAGCACTACATTGCCGCTTGAGGTTAATTAGCAAAACATAACTGGGTCGACACGTGGGGACAGGTGATGGTCCTAGTTGGTAGATAATTGGCTGTTCAGGCGGAAATATGAGGGGGAAACCCGCCTTTGACCTCGCGCAGATCCGTTGATAAACCCTATTTGATGCTGTCTAAATAAAATAAAAGGGGCGACTTTTCAATCTATTATGTAATTAACCTGTTTTACAAACTTTAAATTTCCAAACGTACGAGATAGTGGTTATCACATTTACACAGAAAATTTAAGCCTGTTATTTTTCTTTTATTTGTGTTATCACCTGTTAAGACGCGTGTTTGTGCAAGCTTGAAAGTCATAATAGAGGCATATTGAGTACAACAAGAGTTTCATGATCCTTTTCACTGAATTGTATTTTTATTATGAAGAAGCCTTTGGGATGTAAGCAAGCTTATCAATCGTCCCGCGAAGTTAAGAAATTTCTGTTGAGTTATTTTTATATTATGCATTTGCAAACATTTGTAAAGATATTGATTATAACATTATCAATCTTAGTAAGGGTTAAAATGGATTTCCTTTTCTTGTTTGGTTACACCTCAAGACGAGACTGCACCGCCACCGTCATTACCTCTGATGTGTCTGTATCTGTTTGTTTATACTAAAAAGTATATTTGAAGACATTAATAAAGGCATATTGATTACAGCAACGAATTTTATAATCCTTCATTTATTTGGATGATTTAGTGATTTAAGGTAAACGACGTGTCAAGACATGCCGGAAGGCTAAATGTTATTAACGGTTTATGGGGGAATGTGGATCGGGGGCAGTAGGAAGGGAAGGAGGGTTTCCCCAGCTCTCGGACTTTGCGATGGTTGTATTAGCATCGTCGTTATATGGAACTCGACCGATGTGATTTGTGTTTGTGTCTGTTTGTTTGTATTAAAACTATATTTGAAGACATTAATATAGGCATATTGAGTACAGCACCGAATTATATAATCCTTCCTTTATTTGAATGATTTAGCGATTTAAGGTTAAGGACGTGTCAAGACATGCCGGAAGGCTAAATGTAAATATCGGATCAATACCCATGATCCCTTTCAGATCAATATCCTTGACCCGTATCGCATCCGGAGAGCAGCTGAGAATATATCTTTAGGTGGCTCGTGGGTAGGCACGCTGTGTCTGGGTGAGAGGTAGGAGTGAGGGTGGGAGGGAAGGGGTCCACCCTATCCCTGTCACGGATTTTTGATCGTGTCACGCTCATTAGCTATAGATGTGATTACTCGCCTGTACCACTTCGACGCAAGATTTATTATATCCTTAGGTAAGACTTGTGTCGGGTGGTGAGGGGGAGGGAATGGGGTGAGCTAATACGTCCATCGGGCTTTCGTGCTATTTGTTTGTTTGCGTCTTCTTCCTCTTACCAATTTTGCTTCGTAACGGGATATGGGGGAACGTGGATCGGGGGCAGTAGGAAGGAAAGGAGGGTTTCCCCAGTTCTCGGACTTTGCAGCACCTGGTATCGGGTGCATATCTTTGCCTAAGTTAGCAGCTGGATGCAAGTCTGTTTGTCTGCTTCTTCTTCATCTCCTTTCATGTTTATTTGTTATTGATTATGACTGTTTCATTAATTGGGAGGAATGGTCCCTCGTCTGTAACCGGGTCAATTATCGACCCAGTTACAAGTTTAAACATGATGAATATTGCGGTGTGGGAGGGTATGGGAGAGGGTGAGGTAAGAGGGGTGGGGGGGTCATCAGTGGCATATTGTTTTAGAGAGAAGGGGAGGGGAGGGGAGCGGCACCCTCCAGGTGTGTGTGATAGACATCATTAACTATGTGTAATGATTCCGGTTACGGTCACTGATTAGTTAATCACTTTCAGTGGTCATTAACCTACTTCCGGTTTTCACACTCATGTACGTACGTGGGGGGTAAGAACGTTTCCAGTTCTGATCATTGATTATGATTATCAATTTAATTATGCCTACTTTCTGTTATGGTGCGCCATGTACGACCGTAAGGTAGTCTGATGCGCATGTTAGCCATCATTAACTATGATTAATGATTCCGGTTACGGTCATTTATTACGTCAATCACTTCCGGTTATGGTCATTGTTACGTTAATGACTTCCGGTTTCCAATGATCATTAACTTACCTCCTGTTTTCACACTCATGTACGTACGTGGGGTGAGTAGTTCCATCCATCCCCAGACTACTTATATTTATATATATATATATATATATATATATATATATATATATATATAGAGAGAGAGAGAGAGAGAGAGAGAGAGAGAGAGAGAGAGATAAATAAATGAATATATATATGTATATATATGGTGTGTGGATACTGTATAAACTAATATAAATATATATGTGTGTATGTATATATATGTATATTATGAATACACACGGACACATATACACACACATGTGTATATATATATATATATATATATATATATATATATATATATATATTATATATGTGTATGTAATATATGTATATATATACTCATACACACACATATATATGTATACATATGTATATGAATATGTATGTATGTATATTTATATATACATATGTATACATGTATGTATATATATATTTATATATGTATGTATATTTATATATATACATATATTTACATATATGTATATATATACATATGTACATATATATGTGTGTATATGTTCACACATATATGAATATATATTTATCTCTATATATTTATATATATTTATATATACATATACATACATATATATATATATATATATATATATATATATATATATATACACACACACACACATATACATATATTTATCTCTGTATATTTAAAAATATTTATATATTTATATATACATATACATACACACACACACACACATATATATGTATACACACACACACACACACACACACACACACACACACACACATATATATATATATATATATATATATATATATATACATATATATGTTTATATTTATATATACAGTACATACGTATATGTATATACATATTGTTTGTGGATGTATACTGTATGTGTATATACATTTGGTGTGTGTGTATATAATGTATGTGTATAAACTTTATATATGTGTGTGTGTGTGTGTGTGTGTGTGTGTGTGTGTGTGTGTGTGTGTGTGTGTGTATGTATGTATGTATATATGTACATATAAAATGTTAAACCGATTATTTGTTCTCAGGCTGACTGAGAGGAAGGCTCTGCAGGGAAAATCTGAAGTATTCTGAAAACCGTGATCTCACTCTCCGTAACTCATGGAACACTATCGCCTGCTTACTCATTTATATATTCAATCTAGAGGTCAAGGGTATTCCAAATGGTTCTCATGAATAAATAAAATAATACTTAAGTTAAAATGGTACGGTGTATGGTTTTGCTCACCTGGTGCAGAGATTCTTAGGATAGCTGTGAGGCTCTCTGCATGATCAGCTCAGACCCCCATTCACACACACAGCCCTACCGCAAGGCTCTGGCAGGTCAACCCCGGCCCGGCGGTGGCTCGAACAGCTGGGCACTTTCATATGCCACGCCAGCAGTAAATGCAGCAGCGATGCAGTAACGACGGCAATTTCTGAACATACTATCACACGCCTTTGGGAAATAGTACATTAGACATCATTCGAAAGCTGTTATTCACCTAGGTAAAACGTAAAATTGTAGTTTATAGCAGATAACCGAAAAGGTAAACTATCCTCAATTCTTCACCTCACTGCTCAAGACACTACTTTATTTATTCAAGAAGTTTTCCCTTAATTTATAACTAGAGACCTTCTTTGAAATTCGGAGGGGTATCCAGTCAGGTTTTAACCAAAAGAAAAAGATTCCTACATGGGCACCTCCGTGCTCCCAAAAAAGGAAATCGCATAAAATGAGGCTGAAATAACAATTTATTTACATATCCGATTTCTAAACTTTTCTCTGCGCCTTTCGCTTTGACTTCAAGATTCTTTTAGTCCGGCTGCCCAGTCCCGAACTGCTGAAGGATCAGAAGTTTGTTGACTTCGAACTGTTAAACTTTCATCCAGCATATATGTTCCTCATACGCTGGTTTGTTTGAACTTTGCCTCTCAGGGGAAAACGTGAGTTCTTGATAAAACATTCCTTTGACCTTATATTAATATGTATTTCTATGTCCATCTACCTATCTACTTCTCTCTGTCTGTCCACACACACACACACACACACACACACACACACACACACACACACACACACACACACACATACACACACACGCACACGCACACGCACACGCACACGCACACGCACACACACGTTAATATATATATATATATATATATATATATATTTATTTATTTATTTATATATATATACACTCACACACTAACACACACATAAACATACAATATTATCCATCTATGTACAATTTTGACTTTATTTGTTTTTAGCTTTTGTCTGCGAATCATAGATTTCTTTCTTTTTTTCAACGCCCTCCTCACCCGAGCGTAGAATGAGCACTGACGCGCGAGAATCCGAGGCGTGTGTTTTCCTTTGTCGGCGGCTCGTCGAAGATGGCGGTCGAAAAGACAGTCGGATATAATCCTACCATATTGCTTCCAGTGTTTTCCTTCTCTGACGAGAGAGCAGTTCTTTTGTTGCTTCCCAGAATGATCCTTTTGTAAGTCTTGTCTCTAATATACTTTCATCATCGAAAGTAAAAGATATGAATGTATGGACCAGCAACGGTTGTATTACATGTTTGATCATATGATATATATATATATATATATATATATATATATATATATATATACATATATATTTCATATATTTTTTCCCCCACTCATCACTAGCATAGCTAAATGGAATGCATTTTAAATTACGTTGCAATAGAATTCTTTTATATTTTAATGGATGGCTTGAATCTACAAAATAATGAATTTCAGGTTATGGCTGTGAAATAGAATATTTAGCATTTTATTTTCGAGTTCATTTACTCTCATTCTACATCCTGAAGCTCATTCCAATTAGAGAGCCTTGAATTTTAAAGCGCTTATTTTTTTTTTCTTGTCTTTTTCACATATTAATTTTGGTTTATAGCATGCATTTAGTATTTTATTTTTTTCTTTCACATATATATATATATATATATATATATATGCAGATATGTATACATATATACCTGTGTGCGTGCGTGTGTATGATTCTGAATGTGAATGCGCATGTGTATGTGCATATGCATAAGCATGTGCATGTCTGTTTAAGTGTATGTGAATAAGCATATACATGTGTTTGTTTGTGCAGGGCATTTTCATCCTCTTAAAAGATCTAAAGGAGTGTTTTTTCGACGAGAAGTCAGTGGAAACATTTCCACTTCCCCCATTTTATGAGTCAGCATATTCGACCACTTGGGCGACAGTAAGAAGGATGATATATATCATGCGGAATCGGCGAAGCGGGCATGGGAAGAGAGTCCACAATTTGCTAATTAAAGAATACTAAACAAAAGAAATGATAATAATAATCATATACATTTCATTTCAATTAATATATTTTTAAAACAGAT
>NC_061832.1:8772876-8780376 GCF_019202785.1 Penaeus chinensis
AAGTGTACTGAAATATAATTCCGGAACTCAAAATATATATGTGTGTGTGTGTGTGTGTGTGTTTGTTTGTTTATATATATATATATATATATATATATATATATATATATATATTGAGTACTAGCATCAACAAGCTGGGATAAAACACGGGGCGGACAAGAACAAGCCACTCTGCGTTCCTCTGCCTCGCCTGTTCAGCAAGATGAACTATCCTTATTATGATATACATTTATATATATATATATATATATATATATATATATATATATAGACACACGCACGCACGCACGCACGCACACACACACACACACACACACACACACACACACACACACACACACACACACACACACATACACACATATGTATATATATATATATATATATATATATATATATATATATATGTATGTAAGTATACATATATCTGTATGTATGTAAAGGGGCTAAAACTACAAAGAATACATTTAATTTCCACCCTTTATTGATAACAACCATAAGTATGTGTATATATTCTAATACACACCAGCCTTTAATGCTAATATTTTAGAAAGCCTTATAATAACAAAGAGAAATAACATAATCTGATAAATACGCATAACTATGTCTAGTGTGCAACATTTATTCATAAACATACACGTAGATGGCTAAGTTCAATGCGACACGGATTACAAACATTAATGAGTCATTGCTCTCCGAAAATGAGTGTTCAGAGGTTCAGAAGAGTTTTTCATAAGCGAAAGATTTTTTCTTCTTTTATTGGGAGATGTCACCGCTGGGCGCTGGTCGCAATCCTGTTCCCCAGACGTTTCTCCGTCTTGTTTTCTTCCCGACTATGCCAAAATACAATAAGAAATAAATTGTTAAGATCTGTTCATATTTCAAACAAAGCGCATAGAGAATGATAGAACAAAGTTCACCGAGTTTTTTACAATCCTCACGCATTAAGAAAAGTAACGACAGCTGCAATTAAACAGAAACAACAAAAAACTACACAGCAAGCACATGTGTAAAAAGGGGAAGTAAAAAAAAAAATAATAATAATAACAATTATAATATATATATGTATATATATATATATATATATATATATATATATATATATATATATATATATTACACTCGAAGAGTCACACTACATACCTTCTCTAGCAAAAGCAACTGCGGGTTCCATCGTGAGTTCTGAAGATGCTATTACCAGGACAAGTGGTATACTACAAGCTCTGAAGTGCCGGCGGTTAAAGGCCCAAAACTCACCTCCCCCTCCTCCAAAACTGTTAAATGCTAGCTTTTTACACTTTAAGACTTTTAGTGAAAGACATAATATTTTCTCGCGACAAGGCATTTTAAATTTTAGAACCTATGCATCATTATAACTCTAATCAATGTTAGGAAAAATATATTTTTTCAAAAACGATAGAGTATATGTCAGTCCTCTGGTCGACGCATGATACATAACGAAAATAACATATGCACCACACGCTAAACTCCCATCATGATGTAGGTGCCTAATTATATCAAGAAAACATTTACTTTGACACGAAGTGATACATTTCTGGAGAAGAGAATACTAAATGAGGTGGTATGCCATACAAGTCGAAATATAACGCGATCTTGCATTATAAAAATCAAGATATTGAGCCATTTGAGTCGGGTGGCGGGTTTTCTCTATTCTAGTAGGTAAATGATCCGACAAAAAATCCTTTTAACACAAATGGCGCTCTTGCTGAGGAATTGCGAACACCACCCAGAATTTGCAGACAGTCCAATATGCTCTAATATTTGCTATCACTTGTTTATCACCGAGGGCGAAACAATTCAACCCTCTAAGAGATGTAGAATTTTCAACAGCAATTGCATCTTACAGTTTCTCAGCATAGAAATCCATGACTGCAATCATTCTCTTATCTTCAAATCGTTCCCTATCGAGGATATGTTCTTTGTCTATGCCAAGCGCACCTAGAGAGCTATGATACAAATCTGAACAATACGACGGGAATCTAGTGTTTATGTTATAATCAAAAATGTTATTAACAAATAGGTGCAATTTATTCAGGTCATAGCTTATCAATAGAAAGCTGCGTTTGATTATTATGACGTAAGTCTTTTAATGTGTCTTGATAAAAATATAGCTTAAAGGACTCAACTGTAATGACTTGTTCAGCGCCTCTTTCGCCAAACCCCTGGGTTTTAAGAGTGATTAAATGTAATTTGCAAGAATCAATCTTTAAATGAGGCTTCATCGCGGACGTCGAGGTCACGTCTAGTGGGGGCTTAAATGAACCCCCCTCTGTTTCAAGTCCAATATTGTTTTGTTTTGTTTTGTATTTCTCGGTTTTGTAGAATACTTCATAAAATCGTAAAAACATATATTCCTACCTAGAGTACGTAGAAGAGAAGGTGACATCCCTGTTACCAGTCGTATGTACGTGAAGCTATACAGTGGATTTTGCTCGACCTGTTGAAATAAACAGAAACCGACTTGATCAATGTATACAAGAAAGTATGTGTGATGTGTGATGTGTGATATTTAATGTTTAATGTTTAATGTTTACAACAAAGAAAATGTCAGACTTAACCAGACATTTTGCCAACGAGTATAGAGGAAAGTTTTGAAGCTGGGGTAGTAGTTGGTAACTGGAATGTGTGAAAAGCGGGGTTGGTGAGTTGTGGGCAAGGTGGCAGATTATACCAAGGCATCTGCTTATTCATTGCCGGGGATCCTGACCTGGCTGTGTAAGTTTAGTTTTATTGTCTAATACTGTTTGGTTGGGTTAGAAATTATAATTTTCAGTGTTTTGTAATTTGTTGATTTTTAAATTATCTTGAACTGTAGCAAAACATATTTCCACGTAAAATATAAAATCAAATATGTCAATTATTGGCGGGAAGCAAGGTCGACCTGGATGACATTTGCTGAAACGAAGTAGTGGTTTGCCGTGTTCCCACAACTCTTTGAAGACGTTGGGTGTATTGTCGTTGTTATCATGGTGACGGAGTGTGGAATAAGGCGAAGAGTCTATAGACTTTGGAAAGCCTGCCTCACTACAGCAGAAAGAGGAAGGGATCGGAGATGGGGAATGGGTGAATGGGAAAGCAGAGTGTCCATACGAACAGGGAAAGGGGTAGGTAAACGTGGTAAGAAGGAGAAAGTATGAAGCAAGGTTTGAGGGACAAATAGCTTGGAGAGAAAAAATTGATGAAAATGAGCATAGCTCCTTAGAGACGAAAGATCGCGACGTCGAGAAAGGGATGATAGGCCTGATTCAGTATATAGGCTCTCAACTGGCGAGGACCCAAAGGTGCCGAGAGCTAAACGGATACTACAATGATGGACTGTGTCAAGTTGAGTGAGAAGGGAGGCAGAGGCAGAATATATATGACGGCCATAATCAATCGTGGAGAGAATTAGGGAAATATGGAGATGAAGGAGTGTTTTGCGGTCTGGCTATATGTGAGAGTGCCTGTTAGAGTCGGAGGCGACGGCGGGCTTTTTCTTTAATAGAAAGAATATGATCTTGCAAACACAGTTTGGAGTAAAAAATTACACCAAGGAACTTGCCCGAAAGTCGAAATTGGATGGGATCATCATATAAGAAAAGTGGAGGTTGGGAGCCTATACATGAATGAGAAAGAAGGATGGGAAAGGTTTTAGATATAAAAAAATAAAAACCGTGGTTGGTAGCCCAAGGAGAGATGCTGTTATTGCCGATTGGAGAAGCTGATGGAGAGCTGGTACGCAAGGGCCAGAGGCCAGAGATGAATTCTGATGGTAGAGCTGAAACTAATCCATATAAAGAAGGACAAATAATGTGTTGCCGAGCACGCTGCATTATGGGACATCTTCGATTTGAGGGAAAGAAGAGGAATTAGAAGAGGTAAATCTGACATGGAAATTGCAATCAGAAAAGAAGGACTTTATAAAAACACCTATGTGGCATGTGGTATCATATGTCTTTTCTAGATTGGAGGAAACAGTTAATACTGAATCATGGTGTGCAAATGCTGATGTAATTTGTGTTTCGGCCGCGACGAAATCCACACTGATTTGGACGGATGAGGTTATGATATTCAGGGTTAACTGGATGTTAACCATCCTTTCCAGTAGTTTGGATAAGCAGCTTATAAGTGCTCTGGTACAGTAGTCCTGAGGAAGAGTACCAGGTTTGTTAGGTTTTAGGAAACAGCTCTCCAGTGGGAAGGAAAGTTTCTGGTCATCCACATGTTATTGAATATTAAAAGAACGAAGGACAAGAAAGTAGGTGGAAGATGTCGTAACATACATTTGGGACCTAGTGAGTGTTGTGGCACGACATGCGGCATGTATAGAAGCATGTCTGAAGTGGAAGAGAAGGATGAAGAAGGAAGATCAAGGGTAGAGAGAGAGGCAAAGGTATGCCAGTCAATGGGACAAAGTGGGACAAAGGAAGTAAGAGAAGGGAGAATAGGGAAGTGATCACATAACGAAAGTGGTCTGGAAGTGACCAATGGAAGCAAAGGGAAGGAGAGCAAAGAGAAAGGTCAATGATTGATAATGATTGGGTTAAAATGTCAAAGTAAGTAGGACGGCTTGAATTTAGGAGGATACTGTTGGTATTTGAGGAGCGACTTGGAGAAGTAATAGTGGAGTCACCCCAGAGGGTGTAGCGACAGTTGAAAATGCAGATAACTGTGCAAGGTATGGTAGTTTGTAACAGTAGTTAATAATTGACAAACATGGAGGAGGCAGATAGAGAGTGAGGGGATGATAGAAAAAGATAACTTGGAATCGGTACTGCAGGCTGACAAACAATGGATGGGTTGTAAGAAGATATATGGTGAGAATGGAAACCTCGAATGTTCCACTGCAGAAGAAGACTCATTGTAGTTCAATCAACAGACGATATAAATAGAAATGGATGTCTGAGAAGTAGGAGTGCCTGGGGATTGAGGTAGGTGATCAGAGGAAGGAGGTGTAAGTGTAGTATCAGGAAGTTCATCAGGGAAGGTGGGATTAGGGGGAGGAGGTGATGGTGTGGTATCAGGAGGTTCATCAGGAGTGGTGGGATCCAGGGAAGAACATCGTGATAAAAAGGATTCATATGTGTATCCAGAAGGAAGTAGTAGGGATAGTAGGGAAGGAGGCGGATTTGGTGTGGGTGGACGAGAGGGAGTTGAGGGAAAGAGGAGTATGGGGAATATGAGGAGCTTGAGGATGGATGTCGGTAGGCACTTTGAATGTAACTGGAATGGGGGCAGAGAAATTGGAGGACAGATGAGAGAGTGGAACTTTCCCTTGGGTCTTGCTTAGGAAATTTCTTATGTCCTCACGGGTTTCTGGAGGGGGGAGGTTTGGGAAAAGAGGGATTTTTTTATGTATGTGAAGGATGGGATGTGGTAGGAGAAGATAAGGTCGTACGTTTGGATTGTCTGGTGTGATAGACAAGGCGAGGAGTAGGGAGAGACTAGGGAAGTTGTGGATATTGGAGTAGCAGGATTTAGAAGAAAAAGGACTTGACTGGGAGATAGGGGAATCTGAGGTTAAAGGTCGTGGTACTGAGGAAGGATAGAGCTGATAGGAGTGGAGAGACGGATGGTACTGCAGTAGGGAATGCTTGTAGAACCTCGACAGCGTACTTCCTGTCTGGCTTCTTGTAGGGTGAGGCCAAGTTTGTATCTGAGAACTGCTACCTCGGACTTAAACTTGTAGAGAGGGCAGCCCCTATGAAATACCTTTTGAGAGCCATCACAATTGGCACATAACATGATTGTGCAGGGCAGTTTGAACAGTCATGACCGGGTTGGGCACATAAAGAGCAGCGGGCTATGGAGCAACAATGCTTTGCAGGGTGGTACTGTGGGGATGAGGGCAATAGGGTAAAAGAGTTGTAATAAGGGGAGAGTAGCTAGTTCCTAAAGGGGTAAACCTCAGTGCAAAATCTTCATTACTGGCCACGGTAAGACTGAAATACGTGGGGAAGACAAACAATCCACCCTTCAGGATCCCCATGAGGGGTAAGGGTTACACAATTAAGCAAGGGAACCCATGGGTCCCTGAGAGCGTTTGTGAATGGCCCAAATTCAACCTTGCATCCTTTCAGCACGGTTCTTACACTTGGAACATGGGAAGGGGTTTGGGAAGCTAAAGAAAACGAAGGTAGGAGAGGAAAAGACCGTGTGAAATTAGTTGAGTCGAGGGGAGGTAAGGAAAAGGAAAGTAGGAGATCACCAGCATCGGGCTAATATGTCTCCTAAGGCCCCACACGGGACGTGTGCGAGGGATTTATTCCCTAAATGCAGATGGTATTCCATTTAGTGTTATCCTGTACACGGCTATTAATTTCTGATTGGGTTCAACGCACCTTCAAAATTTATATATTTCATTAAAGTATATTAGCGGGTATGACAAACAAAATCAAACTTTTAAACTTTTTATTGAAACAAACGAGAAAACTACAGCCCAAAAATATAACTTAAAATAAATAAAATAACTCATACAACGAAAAAAGTAAAAAAAAATCGACGAATAAAACAAGTAAAATAATGAAATAAAACACGAACTTAAAATACTTTAAAATAACTTAAAGTAAATGGAAGCACCGATCTATATGGTTCACTTGCTTAATTTCATAAGATCACAAATGTCTCCCAAGACCTCACTAGTAAAACTTCATAACCACTTAGGGCCCATTCCTCTTAGCGGGAATATAAATAATATTTTCATAAAAAATAAGGCTTATATCAAAAACAGATAAAGGTTAAAATATCTATAAAATAACTAGAATAAATGACATGTGTATAAACCGTATCTTAATTTGATAAATCATAGAATTACGATTAAGTTCGAACTCCCTTCAATGATTTGTGTCGTGTTTTCAGTTCATGTTTTATTATAAACTCATAAAGGATAGCAATAACTAATATCAATAAGTTTTACTACAATAAAACAATAAGAAAATAAAATACAAGGATTGAAGCAGCCACGTTTTCTTTCCATTCCTTCCGTTTTCTATTCGAAGGGCGAGTGCAGAGCATCCTCACCCTCGGGAGATAAAAATTGCCAGAGACAAGCGCAGGGGGACACGCATGAATTTTATAATGGGCAGTCCTACGGGAGATCGAGACTGAGTGGGGCGTGTTACATATGCAGTGATTCACGACAGAGCGAGGGAAGGAAAGAGAGATGGAAGGAAAGAGGGAGGGAGGGGAGGAGAAGGAGAAGGAGAAGGAGAAGGAGAGAGAGAGAGGAGAGAGAGAGAGAGAGAGAGAGAGAGAGTGAGAGTGAGAGTGAGAGTGAGAGTGAGAGTGAGAGTGAGAGTGAGAGTGAGAGTGAGAGTGAGAGAGAGAGAGAGAGAGAGAGAGAGAGAGAGAGAGAGAGAGAGAGAGAGGGGGAGGGAGGGAGAGAGAGAGAGAGAGAGAGAGAGAGAGAGAGAGAGAGAGAGAGAGAGAGAGAGAGAGAGAGAAAGAGAGAAAGACAGAGAGACAGAGAGAAAGAGAGAGAGAGAGAGAGAGAGAGAGAGA
>NC_061832.1:8785376-8787876 GCF_019202785.1 Penaeus chinensis
TCGTCTAAGCGGGAGAACAGAGAGCGTAGCCTACGGATATGAACATCCCATGAGTTGGAGATAACAAGTAAATCATCTAAATAAGATTTAACACCTTCAAGACCCTGAATGGTATAATTGATTGCTCGTTGAAAGGTGGCTGGTGCATTACACATCCCAAAAGGCATTACTGTATAATTATATAAACCAAAAGGAGTTATAAAAGCAGATATGATTTTAGCATTATCTGTTAATCCTATTTGATAGTAACCTTTCTGCATATCAATTTTGGTTATGAATTTGGCTTGTCCTATCGAGTCTACAAGTTCTTCAATTAAAGGAAGAGGATAGGAGTCAGGTATAGTTACTTTATTTAACTTTCGGTAGTCTGTACATAATCTACTGGTACCGTCAGGTTTTGGCACTAGCAGTGAGGGTGAAGCCCATGGAGAGTTACTTGGTTCAGCTAAACCATGATCAAGTAGATAATCTACTTCCTTCTTCATAACAGCTTTCTTCTCTGGACTGAGTCTATATGAACTTTGCCTAATGGGTCTTACCTCGGGAGTGAGTTCAACATCATGTAGAGTATGGCCACAAAACCCTGGGTTATCAGCTGTTACCTGAGGAAAATCTTTCAGTATTACATATACATCATTTAACTTTGAAGCAGGCAAGTAATTTAAATATTTATGAAGATTAGCTATTATCTCAGAGTTATGTGGATTATGAGGACCTGGGATTTCTATGTAATCAGTCTCCTCAATATACTCGTTAGACATAGAAGTTATGGGAGATTCCTGAGGAATCATACATGCAATAGATTTGCCTTTGGCAAAGTCCTCCTTTGGCTGCCTGTCAATATACGATTTGATTAAGTTGATATGTACCAACTGGGTATCTTTACGTCTACCAGGAGTTTGAACTACATAATTGTAATCAGAAACTTTATGAGAAACAACATAAGGCCCAATGAATTTGCTCTTAAGAGGGTTTCCTGGAATTGGAAGGAACAGTAAAACCTTGTCTCCTGGAGAGAATACTCGAGTTTGTGATTTTAAATCATGAGAAGACTTCATTTTGATTTGAACGTTATGAAGATTAGAGAGAGCCAATTTTCTTGCCTCTGATAACTTAGCTCTAAGATTATCTATGTAAGATGCCACTGTTTGATTAGGGGAATCTGAAGAGTCTGAAAACCACTGATCTTTAAGAACTTTAAGTGGACCTCTAATCTGTCTTCCATATAGTAATTCAAATGGAGAATATCCAAGTGATTCTTGTGGACATTCCCTCAGGGCAAACAGAAGAAAATGAATGTTCTCATCCCAGGAATTCCCTGTTTCTAAGCAATACTTTTTAAGCATAGATTTTAAGGTCTGGTGAAATCTTTCAAGGCAACCTTGTGATTGGGGATGATAAGCTGTTGACATTTGTTGCGAGATACCTAACAGTTCTAAGACTTTTTGAAACAAGTCACTTGTAAAATTACTGCCTTTGTCACATTGAATCTCTTTAGGGATTCCAAATGAAGTGAAAAAATGAAGTAGACATTTTACAATGGAATTGGCAGAAATATTCTTTAAAGGGTAAACCTCTGGATATCTTGTAGCAGTATCCATAATTGTAAAGAGATATTGGTTCCCTTTCTTTGTTTTAGGCAGTGGTCCTACACAGTCAATTACAATTCTTTCAAATGGATCTGAGTCTACTCGAATAGGATGTAAAGGAGCTCTTGGAATTATTTGATTGGGTTTTCCCCCAACTTGACACACATGGCAAGACCTGATAAATATTGTAACATCTTTCTTCATACCTGGCTAATAGAAATTTTGAAGTATTTTCTTGTATGTTTTTTGAATACCTAAGTGACCTGCTAAACCATCATGTGCAAGTGTCATGACTGATTTCCGAACTGACAACGGAATTACAACTTGATGTACTTCTGACCATGTATCTAAAGCACGGAGTTCAGGAGGACGGAATACTCTCATTAATAGTCCGTCATGATAATAAAAACCAGGGACCTTTTGATCTTTAAGACTGTCTGAGGCAACATGTCTGCATTTAGCAAGAGAGGGGTCATCGTTTTGAGCTGCAATTAATTTACTTCGTGTGATCTCTTGTGAGATCAAATTATCAACTGGATTTTCTTTTTCTAAGGAAGATTTCTTATATAGCTTCTTAGAACGAGTAACAGCACACACAGGGAAAATATGAGGTTGTTTCTGATCCAGTTCTTTAGTTGGGCTATAGGTTAAAGGCTTAGCAACAACATTAATTGTAGGGTACACTAATTTCCCTGCTAGATCATGTCCAAGAATTAAACTTATTCCCTCTATTGGAAAATTATTTTCTGTCACAGCTATCTTTATTTCCCCTGATACAAAATCAGAAGTGAGAAAAATATTTGCTAGTTTATAACTAATTTTGGAAGTCAAGTCTTTAACAAGAACTTTTTCACCTGTATATTTTGTCTCAATTCCAGGTAAAGCAGACTTTAGAAGTATACTTTGAGCAG
>NC_061832.1:8802876-8805376 GCF_019202785.1 Penaeus chinensis
GAGAGACAGAGAGAAGATAAATGAGGGCGGAGGGCGAGGTGAAGACAGAAAGAAGGAGAAGAGAGAGAGAGAGAGAGAGAGAGAGAGAGAGAGAGAGAGAGAAAGAGAGAGAGAGAGGGGGGGGGGGGCAGACAGACAGACAGGCATGCAGGCAGGCATGCAGGCAGGCATGCAGGCAGACAGTCAAACAGACAGAGCAATATGATAATGCAGGCAAACAGTCAGCTTACAATAGAAGAGTTTATCTAAGAGCTTACGGTACACTCGGTTGTTGAGCTTTTAGCATATTTACAGTTTCTAGCCCTAATTAAGAAGCACTTTGCATCCTTGTCTTGCACGTTGCAGAAAGACAATTGGAAGCCGTAAAATTAACAACAAGGTTGCTGATGCATTTTATTCACCAAGAGGCAGGTCTTGAAATACAGCCAAGAAAACACATTGTGTGTTAAGTAGATTGGAAGACATATTTTGAGTGAGATAATTAAAGAATAAAAAAAAAAAAAAAAAAAAAATAATAATAATAATAATCTGAGTTAGTTACAGTAGAAACTATTTTGAGCGAGATAGATTAGAAAATGAAATACAAAGTGATTTACAGGCAGCAAGATTAAAAGGAGAGCGAGTTCGAGTCATCAGATGGATTAAAAGAAATGAAGAGATATTTTGAGTCACATTAGAAGACAAAACATTTTTGGGTCAGCTAAATTAGAATAAAAGAAAATAAAAGATAAGAAATTTTGGGATACTTGAAACAGAACAAAAGTGAGAAGAGAGAACGAAGGAAATTCACTAATTCAGAAAGACGAGAAAATATAAAAGAATTTCGAGTCAACTGGATTAGAACAGAAAAAAGGGAAATATTGTCCACAAAGTAAAGAGAGAAGACAGAGGTCGAAGGCAATAGACGTAGAGAAGGAAGAGATCAGAAGAGGAAAGAAGAATTAGAGTTAACAATACTTATACATAGAGAGAAAGAGATTGAGGAAAAGTGAGTACGTTTTGAGTAATGACGCCAAAGCACATAATGGGAGACTTCTAGGAACTTAAGAATATCAAAGGAAGTGAAAACGCATGAATACTATGAGACATAGAGACAGGGCAGAACAGAAAGGAAACGGAAATAAGAGAAACACTAGAAGACAGCGAAAATTATATTTGGCAACAGCAAAGACCATTTTTCTCCTCGTTATTCATTCATGGAAAAACTCAGATTCGTATTTTCTTATACTTTCCTGTGTTTCTGTTTTAACACTCTCCAGAAAAGGGGAGGAGCGAAGTGGCGAACCCATAAGCTCTGCCCTCTTCCAGTAAGCTGAAAGAGAATACACTGACCATGTTGTGTGTGTGTGTGTGTTTATAGCTGTGTTATATATAGATATATTGACAGACAGTAAATAGGTACAGTCCCCCACATTTCCAACTGGTAACCACGAGTCTGAAGGTGACAATTTTAATCTGGCAATACTTGACTAATATGTAGTAGCCCGTGAGTGGAGAGGTCGGACTCTAACGATGACTGCGATTGGTTGAAATAATTTTACAAATATCAACAATAGGAAAGAAATCCGCTTGATTGAATTATGTAAAAAGTTATAACTATTCAAACGACAAAACTTAAGAACAAAAGTCGACAATAGAATTCGTAAAGACCACAAACTGACTTTTATTTTATATGAAAAAAAAAATGTTTCTACGCCAGATTCTTAGGCACTAGAGTTTAGTGTTTATTTAAATATATTTATGCACACGCATACATATATGTGTGTTTGTGTGCCGGTTTGTTGTATTTCTATAATTTAAAACTAAATTAATAGTACAGGCAGTTTGAATTCTAAGATATGACAATTATTGCACAATTTGTAAGATATAAAAAATAAAAAAAAAAATATATATATATATATCTTGCTTCTCAAATTCAGTTTCTAGGAGTTTGAGTTGTCACAATGTTCTCCACTTTTACTTGAATACTAAACCAATCTTTTAAGGCACAGTTGCTTGTTTAGTAATCTTCATGGACACTTTTGTTGTTAAAGAGAAGAGAGATGTTTCGCATTAAAAGAGAGAGAGAGAGAGAGAGGGAGAGAGAGACAGGGAGGATGGAGTAGATAAAAACTTCATATTTTATGTTAAAAGAGGAAGTCTGTGCGAAATAACATTTGTCCAATTTTATCGTCAAGATATAGAAATTAATGATGAGATCTGATGTTTTTCCTTTTTTAATAAACAGTATGTATATATACAGTATCTCAGACGAGCTGTCAGATATCTCATATTTCAGGCAATAATTTTGGTATTGGGCAAACCACTGTAATGTTTCCTAACTTAAAAAGAAGGTCATTTCCTTTACAGAATACTGGATACTATGCATGTGTTGACAGAAAAACTACAGCCGTCGCACAACAGTTGAAACTACAGGGGAATGCACTAAAGTACGTTGATTCAAATAAAGTGGGTGTGCGTATATATATATATATATATATATATATATATATATATATAT
>NC_061832.1:8835376-8840376 GCF_019202785.1 Penaeus chinensis
ATAGCTTAGTACTCATACATAAATAATGAACAGGCACCTGGTTCCCCTTTGAGCTTGAATACCTTTGATGGAGCAGGGTAATAACTTCTCCAGTTCTCTTTTCTCTTTCCTCTTCTCCCTGATGTTCTGGTTCTACTCTTCGCCTGTCTCTTGTATAGTCCTGTTCGGCATGTCTATGAGATATACTGACTGACGCTTATCAATTCACATAAGTGAGCGCAAGGACGTGCGTGCATGACCTCTCTCAACTTCTGACCAGCACTGACACGCTCAGGTGCTATACAATACTTCCAGACGTATGTAAAAAGTATTTTTTCATCCCATTCACCGAAAATAACGTAGCAATCTTTATCACTAACAAAAGGACATATTTAAATTTTGGCTCATTTAAATTTGTGGAAAAAATACATTTACAGTTTGTTTTTTCTTAATTTCGATATCTGTCACTTATCTCCATAATATACCATAAATCAAAAAGCATTCTTCCAGAAAACCTTGAGAGAAAAAAAAGCTAACTACAAACGGTATATTTAGCCAACCGAGGTTTGGCTACAGGTTCACAAAAGGAACCTGTAAACATAGAATTAAAATATTGCAATAATACATCTTTTATTCACCATAAAACAAATTACATAGATTGACATGAAGTTCTCAAAGCCTCGTCTCACATATTAATACGATTAATTCTTAAACGAATCCCCGGTTAAAGTAACAAAGTAACCGGTTAAGGTAACATTCATACTCGTACTGGAATCACTATATAAGTAAACGCATTGCGATTAGTATGTTGCTACGTCTCATCATCCTTACTTATACTTTGTCTTAAACTAATTCATGTAGAAAGTAAAAAAGTATGATAATGTTGAGGAAGTATTCACCTCACTTTGCTTCAAATAAAGGTTTGGCAGTTAATATAATTTCCCTTGTTCATGTAATTCATCTAAAAGGTATGATCAATAATTAAGACGAGTATTAATTCCGAACAGTTCAGTCAGTTGCCTGAGGTAAAGATTATATCCATATAAATGTCTATCTACCCCCCCCCAAGACTCTGTTTGCCTCCCACAAGGTCTGGCTAAACCCCCACTCCCCCTATGGCCTTTTTTGCACGAAGACACACTTGCATAAGTCGGTGTGTGTGTGTGTGTGTATGTGTGTGTGTGTGTGTGTGTGTGTGTGTGTGTGTGTACATCAAAACCAACCTCCATTATGTATAGTATTGTGAGAAATTAGTAAATATACTGTAGACAGCATGAAAATAACCTTATCACCGGTCTGGACTTTAGATATAGTTATATATCAAATAAATTCATAGAAATCAAATATTAGACAATAACTAACATAACTAATGCACTCCTATGCTAATTTAAGTAGTTCACAAACACGTCTTATATAACAATCTAAACTCTGAATGCACAAGAAAAGCAATAATGGCAAATCAACGTAAATTTTACACTTTAGTTAAAATCAAAAAACAAAATAATTTGATGCTTGTTAAGTTTGGCGTCCACTTTAAAAAACAAATATTGACCTTGTAAAGTATTAACATGTCATAACTATGTGATTAGTCATTAATTGATAAACTATACTTTCTGTCACAAAAACTTTACTAACAAATTGCCTTTTGAAGTCTCCCTAAGGAAACTAATAAGACCTTCTTTGTCACAGTCCTCCCCCAATACATTTTTCAGTGTATTATGGGGGAGAATGTTGCGCATCTTTCCACCACGTGTGCAACCGTTAATGGCTCTTGGCATCCTTCACTTTTAGCCATCATCGGCCCATGAGTCAGTCTTGTGTGCCCGATTCTCAGCCTTGTCAATACAACTTCTACTTTTCGGTTGGGATGGATGCTGGTCAGCCCAACTGCCAAGGTCAATTCTAATCTCTCGCAGTTTATTTCTAGAGATATGCCTCCATTGTTCCTTCCATTTATCACGAAGACAACTCCTGATGCTGGGTTTCAAATCAGTGTGTGGGACCATCACAGGGCTGAACGGCAGCTTCCTTGGCCTTCTGATCAGCTCGCTCATTCCCACTGATACCAACATGTGCTGGCACCCAACACATAGTTATCTTTTTACGTGCTGACAAGCCAATCTTGAACCTCCTTCACTAATGGATGTGATGAGTTTAAGATCTTGATTTCTTGTAAGGCACTACAAGAGTCACAGTATATTACAGTAGAATAGTTTGTAAGATCTCTAGTCATCTTGACTGCTGCAAGGATGGCATGTTACCCTCTGCTGTGAAGATCGATTGGCTGCTAGAGAAAGACTACCAAATTCAGTCTTCCATCTGTTTACTGCTGCAAAGCCCACACCATTTTCAGATTTCGAACCATCTGTATATATTTCATCCGATCCTCTGTACTTAGAAGTGTGCTGAAGAAATCTCTCTGCTCTGACTTCTGCTTCGGATCTCTCCCCTTTCCCAATTCCAACCAAATCCAGCTCGACTTGATTGGTCCAAGGGGGGAATGGAGGAGTTACCATATATTCGGCTATCCTCAAGGGGGTTGAAAACTAATCTGGATGTGGAAGATCCTGGAATCCCTTGTAGTCTTGTGCATTAAATCAGGTTCATGTAGTCCCGGTGTAATGAAAGAGGGGGTTCTCCACTCTCAGCATACAGGTGAAGACCTAAAAGCCACTGTACAGATTCTGAGAGCTTCAGTATGAACCGAGTTCAACATTCGGAGAACAGTGGGAGTTGCAAATGAATAAGCCTCACATCCATAGTCGAGTTTACTATGAATAAGCGTTCAGTGAAGCCGCAGAAGCGTTGTGCAGTTGTGCGCTTTTGTAGCTTTCACCTTTAATTGTTTGATGTGAGGCACCCATATAACCCTTGGATCAAAATTAGACCCAACTACTTCATCTCTTGGACAAAATGCAGGGGATTTGCTCCTAAATAGAGGGAAGGATGTAACTTTCCTCGTTTGTGGAAATACTTAACAATGTTCTTGCTTGGAGAAAATGTGAACCCATGGTATGTTGCCCACTGCACAACCTGATTTATTGCAGTCTGCATGTGTCCTTGCACATCCTGTAAGCTTTCATCTGACCAGAACAGTGTAAAGTCATCCACATATAGATTTCATGAGACAGCACCTGGAACGACCTTTATGATGTCATTTATAGCAATGGCAAACAGGGTCACACTTAAGACACTCCCTTTTGGGACCCCTTCCAGCTGATCTTCCAGGTTAGAGAAACTGTTTCCCACCCTCACTCTAAACTTCCTATCAGCTAGGAAACTTTGTATGAAGGTTGGTAATGCTCCTCTTAAACCAGTGTCATACAGCTTCATGACTATGACATACTCTTTATCACCAATACTTCTTTTACAAACTTGTATCCCTTACATTGCTTTGAAGAAGTTTCATGATCCTCCCTGTAGTGGTAATAGCATATTGGACCCAGACAGATCTGTAATGACCTGTTGTACCACACTATACACACACTCTAGGTTGTCTATCTCCATGCCCACAACCCTGGCAGTGGAAGCACCGCATAGGGCTGGGCACACATAGCTTTTGCTTGAGGTGGTACCATGCCAACTTAACTGATTCAGGAAGGACTAACATTTCAAAAGTGAGAAGGAGAGCCAGTCTGGATTGTTTCAAATGTTCAACTTTCTTCTTAAAACGTATTATTGCCACTACATTAAAACTCTTTAGTTCCTCTAACAGTCTCTCCTCAGAATACCGCATCAGATATCGGGAAAAGACAATTCCCTTACACTGATTGAGTGTTTTGTGAGAACATGATACTTAAGCCCCAGGAATGTCGCATATTGCATGTAGACGGTCACTCTCGTCTCGTCAGGCTACCATCTTGCTCTGGGGTGATGCAAGGATCATGTTGACATACCTCAACTATCTTCCAATGTACTTCAAAAATATCAAGATCCATGACTGATACACCATCGATAGTCTTCACTACTAGGTATTTACATCTTGCCTTCCCTAACAGCTCCCATTAGGAAGGGCGAGATGAGGACAGACGGCTTCGACAAGAGGACTCTCCATGCTTTCTTCAAGTTTTGCAGATGCTGCACATGTTTAATCACAACATCTGGCTGCTCAGTAGATGACTCCACAGGTTCTTCACTCAGCTTAGCCCTCTCCAACGACTGTTCTGAAACCTTTCTACGCCCACACCTATGTGTTCATCATCCACCACCTGGAACTTCATGACTTCTATGTCCACAACGACAGCAATTACAACTTCTTCGACATCCACAGTACCACAGATGTCCACCCACACAGCAGTTGCGCCCACTGCCACTAAGCTTATGGCTCTTACCCACCCTCCCCCATATACTTCAGGCTGATGCCACCTACCAGGTATCCAGGCAATGGCGATGCCGTTGGGCGGATTTCTCCATAATGGTCAACCTCCCAAAACTCACACAGAAGAAACAACTTATTCAACTGTGGATGTCAATTTTCCTGAAGGTTTAATGGATTTTAGAAGACACCTTGGGTATTTCTCCAGATACCACCCTCTCTGTGGAAGCAGTTCTCGATGCCCTTCAAGACTTCTACAAAAGTCAACATATCGAGGCTCTTTGTCGTCGGGTACTACTCTGCTGCCATCAGATGGAGGGGGAAGACTTTGGACAATTTTATGTGAGGCTTAGAGGCTATCCTGAGGAAGTCGACATACATACTGGCCATTCTGTTCCATGTGCTAACACCCAGTTAAAAATGGTCATCCTTATCGGTGTCTGGCATGAGGAACTTGTTCAAAAGTTAATTTCATTCAATTCTAAAGCTTCTTTACAGGATGTCGTCACTTGTTGCAGATCCTATGAGACCACCCGGACCACATCAACAGGCATTTACGCCTCACCTAGCCAGATGTGTGTATTTTCCTCCTATGGGAAGCAGACATCAACCTCAGGCTGAACTGGAAGCTCAACTCACCAGCAGTCTTCAGGTCAGCCTTGCCCCTCCTGTGGCCATGCACATGGTCCCTCCCACTGTCCCGCAC
>NC_061832.1:8854430-8866930 GCF_019202785.1 Penaeus chinensis
ACATTTAAACACTAAACATTAAAACATGTTAAAAAAAACTGGTAAAGCACCAAAATGACGTAAAACACCAAAAATACATTAAACACTAAAAATGGACGCTAGGAACCAGAACCTAAACAAACAAACAAAAAAAAAAATGCACTCTGTTTCTATTATAAATGGTGAAAACTTAAAGGACCCCACCTTACTGCCTTTAAGAACCTCGTCCTTACGACCGCAGGGGAAATCACAAGCAACCAACGTCCATAGCTTCCGCCGGGTATACATCGGCCGCTCTTAGGACGTTACAATCAATACCCCCTGCCCCTACTGTCTTTCTTTCTTCTTTGTTGGATTTCTTGGCTATCAACCAGCGGCATGTGGCCAAGGTTATTAAGCCAATGGATCCTATTTATTCTATCAATCTATATAAGGTCATAAAGTTTTGTCTCCCTTAAAAAAGTGATTACTGATGATTGTTTCATCATCTGATAGCATGTTTATTAGTGTGAAATCTTTATTTTTTGTACGAAGGCAATTTTTGAGTGGCTGTCTATGGATGGCATATCTCGGGCATACTATTAAAAGGTGTGGTATGGAAAGGTTGGTGTTGCATTGGGGGCACTGAAGAGGGAAAGTTTTCTCTATGTAGGGAGTGAGGTGGGTATATCTTGAGGCGTTGACCCTCAGCCGGGCCAACACCACCTCCTCCCTTCTTTCTTTCCTCTGGGATGTGCCCTACAGTTCAATTTCTGGCTTGATCTTGTGTGCGAGTTGGAGGCTGGTCCACTCACTTTGCGACAGGAGATGTATTTTTGCTTTTATAAGAGACACAAAACACCTGAGATCTGTACGAACTATGGTAGTGTCCAGATCGCCAGTTAACCCGGCTAGATTGTCAGCCTGTTCATTACCATGGATACCAGAGTGACCTGGTACCCATATTAGCTTGATTGATTTCTTGACACCATGTAACTTACGAATGATATTACCCAGCAATTCATATTTAGTGGTTTCTAAGGATTTAATAGTTTTAAGTGAACTTAATGAATCTGAAAAAATAACTATTCTATCGTGGGTCGTCGATAGTGCAAAATCAATAGCTTTATCAATGGCAAAAAGTTCCGCAAGAAAAATCGATGTATGATTCGGCAGTCTAAACTTTAGTTCACATTCAGTCGACCATACACCCGCACCTACACACTCATTTGTCTTGTAGCCGTCGGTGTATATATATGAAAAAAATAGATGAACCTCTGGCGTACCTCACCCTCCGGTGCCATGGCCTTGGATGATGGAAGCCAGGCTTCCATGAAAGAAAAATTGGGTGTTTCCCATGGCGCTATATTTGACCTAACCAGGGTATCGATGGTAGAGAGATCTATACCGACTTTCTCGACGAGGTGGTGGAGTCTCGTGGCAAAGGGCCTAATGCCTCCATTGCCATTAGGGTGGCTCGGGTCTCGAGCCACATTCGCGGCATAGGTCAGTGCTAACTGGCCGCGTCTGAGTCGGAGGGGAGGTACTCCTGACTCCACCTCAAGTGGCTCGATCCGAGTGCACTTCAGGGCTCCAACACACACACGCAAACAAGCATTCTGCACAGCATTCAAACCTTTCAAACTGGTTTTCGATGCCGAGCCATACACGATTGACCCATAATCTACTTTAGACCTAATCAGGGCTTTATATACCATTAGCAAAGACTGTCTATCAGCTCCCCATTTATTACCAGAAATGCACTTTAATAAATTTAGTGCTCTTTGACATTTATTCTTTAACTGACCACTGTGGTCTTTCCAATTAAGTCTACTATCAAAAAGTAGCCCAAGAAATCTTGCAGAATTTTGAATAGGTATTGGGTGGTTGTCTAGAGTTAGCCTGATGTTCGGCTTCCTCCTATGTGAAAAAATACCCCAATACTCTTGCTAGTGGAAAACTTAAAACCCCACTGGAGGCCCCAGTTATGAATCATATCCAGTGCCAATTGGATGCGATTTGCTGAGAATTCTGCATTATTGCTAGAATGCCATAATGCACAATCATCAGCGTACAGTGAGTATTTAAGATACCGAGGAGGAGCTGGTAAGATGTCATTGATCATACATAGAAATAAAGTTGGTGACAAGACACTTCCTTGTGGGACCCCGTTTGCCTGGACAAAAATGTCCGAAAAAGTGACATTGTCAGAAAATCATTTGACAGAAAAAGTTCTGCCAGAAATGAAATTTTGAATAAAAGAAGGCAAGTTTCCATGTAATCCGAAAGCATAAAGTTTTCTGAGGAGGCCATATCGCCATGTCATGTCGTAGGCTTTTTCTATATCTAAAAATACTGAAATCAAAAAATATATTTTGGCAATTGCCTCTTGAATATGAGCTTTACTAGTTGATCGAGAGTTTGGCGTCCCTTTCGGTAACCGCACTGCTCGTCAACTAGTAAATTACTGGAATTTTAAAAATGCAATAGCCTACTGTTAACAATTCGTTCCATGACCTTGCATAAGCAACTTGTTAACGCAATTGGGCGGTAGGAGATGGCAAATCTGGGATTACCCCCTCCTTTCAATATGGGAATGATGTGGGAGAAGTGCCATGAGTTTGGAAAAGTGTGTCTTTTCCAAATTTCATTGTACACTTCTAGCAACTTAATCATGTCATCATGATTAAGATGCTTTATCATCTCATATCGAATCTCATCGGGGCCAGGGGATGTTCCTCTACAGGCTTCTAGGGCTCGGACAAGCTCATCCATTGTTAGATCTTGGTTGTAATCAAAGTCATCTCCTGTGGCAAAGTGAATTGGTTGCACCTCAGCCGCTTCCTTGATGGGCAGGAATGCGTGGTGGTAGTTTGCTGAGCTGCTTGTATGAGAGAACTGCCTGGCGAGTGCATTAGCAATGTCTCTAGGCGAATCTAAATTGTTACCCTCTTCAATGATGTTAATTTTGAAAGATGATTTTTTTCTATTGATTTTATTGATAGTAGACCAAACCTCTGATGTTTTTGTATTGCTGTTAATTGTAGAGACAAAGCTTCGCCAGGAGTCTCTTTTTGCTTGTCTAATTACTCTACGAGCCCTAGCTCTTGCTTGTCTGTAATTGCAAAAGTTCTCATTTGTGATGTTATTTTGGAAAAGCCTGTAGGCCTTATTGCATCGGCACAGCGCCCTGCGGCAATCTGGTGTCCACCATGGAACTCTATGCTTAATGCTACCTGTCAAAGTTTTAGGAATGGATAGCAAAGCTGCTTCTAATATCGAATTCTGAATATTGTTTACTTTATCATCAATGGTTTATCCAACAAGTTCGAGCTTGACGCTCCTTGTGAAGGCGACCCAGTCTGCTCTTTTTACGTTAAATTTAGGTGCTGAAGGCGTTCTTCCTGTGTTGCATGAATATTTAATCAAAATAGGAAGATGATCGCTTCCCAACGAGTCATCATTGGTGTGCCACAGGCACTTGGCTGCCACTGATGAAGAGACCAGTGATATGTCTATAAAGCTCAAATTCCCGGTATTATCGTCCACCCGCGTGGGACTACCATCATTCAGAAGGACTAAATCAGACTCGTTAATCAATTTAACTACTTGCTCACCTCTACCATCCACCCGTAGGGAACCCCATAACGTATGATGAGCATTGAAATCACCTAAAATTACTTTATTTTGTGGCAGACGTTCCTGAAGAGCAAAAAGCTCATCATAGATTATCACTTTATCATACGGACAATAAACTGAACATACAGCCAGATACGTGCCATTAATTTTTACTTTGCATGCGACAAACTACAAAGTAGAATCAATAGGGAGGTTTTGGTGGATGTACATGGCGACTCCGCCTCCACCCCTACCCTCATAAATGGTAGTTCCTGAGCGATACGACCTCGTCAGAGACGAGGTTTGTCAAATGAGTTTCTTGGAGAACTATAATATTGGGAGCATAGGACGAGGCTAATAATTTAAGGTCAATTACTTTAGATCTAAGACTTCGACAGTTCCATTGTATAATGGTTGACGCGATGATTACGTTTTATGGGGTTTGGAAGTGCCTTGTCCACCAGTTTTAATTTTCTTTTTATGGGAGGGAGGCGCCTCCTCTCCCTCACTTCCGAGGGGACCTCTCACGGGATGGTTTGGAGACAGAAGCCTCCATGTCCTGCACCTCCTGGCGAGGGAGACGACTGACAGACTGCGACCTGCTTCTCTCTCGAGAAACCGATCGCGAGCCAGACGAAGTCCTCACAGGAGTAGCCCGGACGGGGAGGTGCGCTCCCCGTATCATCCTCCTTAAGATGTTTAGGCTGGGTTGATGCAGCCATTTGATCGACCAATTTTATCAGTTGATATACTTTAATATTTAGTTTTTTAACGGTTTGTTTAAGTTCAGCAATTTCCTTATCCTTGGCTGCAAGCTGCTGACTGACATCACTTGCACTAGGGGTGTTGTTATTTACTGCTGCAGCATAGGAAGTATCGGGTTTGTGTGTCAAACTTTCCACTTTCCTCTTAGCTTCAGTATAACTAACTTCATGCTTTCTCATATATGCCAGCGTTTCAGTCTCCTTCAGGATGCTGCACTCGGCAGATCCTGAATGATGGGGACCTCCACAGTTAGCACATTTGGAAATCTGGCTAGTACATGTGGCTTCAGCACATTTCCGGCAAATAAATTTAGTTGAATCTTTGTCAATACATCTTAAAGAGGTGTGTCCGAATTTTTGGCATCCATTGCAATGCATTGGCTTTTGGACATAAGGTCTTACTTGAACACGTTCATAACCGACATTTACATATTCTGGGATTTATTCAAAGCAAAGGTAAAAAAACACAGTCCAGTTTTCGTTCGCACATTCCAGTCCTTCTTGGTCATACAATGAACGTCCACTACGTCTTGGTCATTGATGCTCTTAAGAACTTCACTTTCTTCCATCGTCCTCAAATCCCTGTTAAAGATTACTGCCTTACAGGTATTTGGGCCAATAGGAATAGTTACTTTAACTCGAAGATCACGAATTTGCGTCAGCTTAAGTAAATCCTTAATCTGGGAGTTGTATTGTACTTTTACAAGGCTTCCATCTCGCAATTTTTTGACAAAATCAAAATCGCCGTCCACTTGACCATCAAGGACCTTTTGATGATAAAGGGGTTCACGTTCAAAAGCGACTGATTTTCATTCACGCATTTTACATTCGCGAACCTGGCATTCTGGGTGGGGATTTTGAAAGTTGGTCGTCTCGGCTTGTCATTAGTGGGGGTTCCGTTCGTGGTCGAATTAGTCAGAGAATGGTCATGAGTCGCCCCTCCTCCTTGAGGAGGAGAAGGTGTAGCCTGGGTATCACTCATACTGGGTATCGGACCAGGTCCGACCCCTTTTCTCAAAAACTGTTGTTATCAACCTAACTGCAATAGCTAAGAGAGTAAATCAGTTTTTCGTCCTCTACCCCCCCCCCCCCCCCCAGTGGAAGCCTGGTTGCGTTCTCCAGTACCACAGAGGGATCGAGTTATGTGTGGGACACTTCCTTACCGCCGAACTTGCCTAGGCGAAGGACGGTAATTCAATGCCTACCCCCCAAGCGAATACGGGAGTTCTTGAGGAACTCCGGTAGGCTCAGGAAAGTCACATTAAGATGAAAAGAAATCAGGACCAAAGAAAAAGTGCGCCCAAATGACGCCCCAGACTACTGGGCCTCCCTACCCAGGGGTCAAAGCCACAAGGGCTACCCTGGTGTAGAAGAATGCTGCGGGTCTGAGGTTGGGTGCTGACTACTCCTACTGTAGCCTCGTGTCACCTGCAAAGCAAGAGCACTGAAGGTGCTGGCAAAGCACTATGAAGTGCGCAAGATCTGTAATTACAGGTTTTTTACTTTATTTCGATTACTTTAAGAAAACTCAGGAACAACAATGTCAAGCGAGACGAGAGGCCCCGGGCTCCAGAGTAGCTCAAGTGGCACAAGACTTATTGTTTGTTGCTACTGTGTTAAATATACGGTGTTTACTCATCAGAGTTTCGACCACGAGTGCGAGTGGGTAGCTTTTCTCTTTCTTTCTTTGTTGGATTTCTTGGCTATCAACCAGCGGCATGTGGCCAAGGTTATTAAGCCAATGGATCCTATTTATTCTATCAATCTATATAAGGTCATAAAGTTTTGTCTCCCTTAAAAAAGTGATTACTTTACTGATGATTGTTTCATCATCTGATAGCATGTTTATTAGTGTGAAATCTTTATTTTTTAAACGAAGGCAATTTTTGAGTGGCTGTCTATGGATGGCATATCTCGGGCATACTATTAAGAGGTGTGGTATGGAAAGGTTGGTGTTGCATTGTGGGCACTGAAGAGGGAAAGTTTTCTCTATGTAGGGAGTGAGGTGGGTATATCTTGAGGCGTTGACCCTCAGCCGGGCCAACACCACCTCCTCCCTTCTTTCTTTCCTGTGGGATGTGCCCCACAGTTCAATGGTTGGTTTTATTTTTTGTGTGAGTTGGAGGTTGGTCCACTCACTTTGCCACAGGAGATGTATTTTTGCTTTTATAAGAGACACAAAACACCTGAGATCTGTACGAACTATGGTAGTGTCCAGATCGCCAGTTGACCCGGCTAGTTTGTCAGCCTGTTCATTACCATGGATACCAGAGTGACCTGGTACCCATATTAGTTTGATTGATTTGTTGGCACCGTGTAACTTACGAATGATATTACCCAGCAATTCATTTTTAGTTGTTTCTAAGGATTTAATAGCTTTAAGTGAACTTAACGAATCTGAAAAAATGACTATTCTATCGTGGGTCGTCGATAGTGCAAAATCAATAGCTTTATCAATGGCAAAAAGTTCAGCAAGAAAAATCGATGTATGATTCGGCAGTCTAAACTTTAGTTCACATTCAGTCGACCATACACCCGCACCTACACATTCATCTGTCTTGGAGCCGTCGGTATATATATGAAAAAAGGATAGATGTTCAATAAGGATCTCTCTGAACCTCTGGCGTACCTCACCCTCCGGCGCCATGGCCTTGGCTGATGGAAGCCAGGCTTCCATAATAGAAAAATTGGGGGTTTCCCATGGCGCTATATTTGACTGAACCAGGGTATCGATGGTAGAGAGATCTATACCGACTTTCTCGACGAGGTCGTGGAGTCTCGTGGCAAAGGGCCTAGTGCCTCCATTGCCATTAGGGTGGCTCGGGTCTCGAGCCACCTTTGCGGCATAGGTCAGTGCTAACTGGCCGCGTCTGAGTCGGAGGGGAGGTACTCCTGACTCCACCTCAAGACGCTCGATCCGAGTACATTTAAGGGCTCCAAGACACACACGCAAACAAGCATTCTGCACAGCATCCAATCCTTTCAAACTTGTTTTCGATGCCGAACCATACACGATTGACCCATAGTCTACTTTAGACCTAATCAGGGCTTTATATACCATTAGCAAAGACTGTCTATCAGCTCCCCATTTATTACCAGAAATGCTCTTTAATAAATTTAGTGCTTTTTGACATTTATTTTTTAACTGACCAATGTGGTCTTTCCAATTGAGTCTACTATCAAAAAGTAGCCCAAGAAATCTTGCAGAATTTTGAATAGGTATTGGGTGGTTGTCTAGAGTTAGCCTGATGTTCGGCTTCCTCCTATGTGAAAAAATTACCCCAATACTCTTTCTAATGGAAAACTTAAAACCCCACTGGAAGCCCCAGTTATGAATCATATCCAGTGCCAATTGGATGCGATTTGCTGAGAATTCTGCATTATTGCTGGAATGCCATAATGCACAATCATCAGCGTACAGTGAGTATTTAAGATTCCGAGGAGGAGCTGGTAAGATGTCATTGATCATACATAGAAATAGAGTTGGTGACAAGACACTTCCTTGTGGGACCCCGTTTGCCAGGACAAAAATGTCCGAAAAAGTGACATTGTCAGAAAACAATTTGACAGAAAACGTTCTGTCAGAAATGAAATTTTGTATAAAACAAGGCAAGTTTCCACGTAATCCGAAAGCATAAAGTTTTCTGAGTAGGCCATATCGCCATGTCATGTCGTAGGCTTTTTCTATATCTAAAAATACTGAAATCAAAAAATCTTTTTTGGCAATTGCCTCTTGAATATGACTGTCCAGCTTTACTAGTTGATCGAGAGTTTGGCGTCCCTTTCGGAAGCCGCACTGCTCGTCAACTAACAAATTACTGGAATTTAGAAAATGCAATAGCCTACTGTTAACAATTCGTTCCATGACCTTGCATAAGCAACTTGTCAACGCAATTGGGCGGTAGGAGATGGCAAATCTGGGATTACCCCCTCCTTTCAATATGGGAATGATGTGGGCGAAGTGCCATGAGTTTGGAAAAGTGTGGCTTTTCCAAATTTCATTGTACACTTCTAGCAACTTAATCATGTCATCATGATTAAGATGCTTTATCATCTCATATCGAATCTCATCGGGGCCTGGGGATGTTCCTCTACAGGCTTCTAGGGCTCGGACAAGCTCATCTATTGTTAGATCTTTATTGTAATCAAAATCATCTCCTGTGGCAAAGTGAATTGGTTGCAGCTCAGCCGCTTCCTTGATGGGCAGGAATGCGTGATGGTAGTTTGCTGAGCTGCTTGTATGAGAGAACTGCCTGGCGAGTGCATTAGCAATGTCTCTAGGTGAATCGATGTTATTTCCCTCTTCAATGATGTTATTGATTTTGAAAGATGTTTTTTTCTTATTGATTTTATTGATTGTGGACCAAACCTCTGATATTTTGGTATTGCTATTTATTGTAGAGACAAAGCTCCGCCAGGAGTCTCTTTTTGCTTGTCTTATTACTCTACGAGCCCTAGCTCTTGCTTGTTTGTAGTTGCAAAAGTTCTCATTTGTGATGTTTTTTTGGAAAAGCCTGTAGGCCTTATTGCGTCGGCACAGCGCCCTGCGGCAATCTGGTGTCCACCATGGAACTCTATGCTTAACGCTATCTGTCGAAGTTTTAGGAATGGATAGCAAAGCTGCTTCTATAATCGAATTCTGAATATTGCTTACTTTATCATCAATGGTTTCTCCAACAAGTTCGAGCTTGACGCTCCTTGTGAAGGCGACCCAGTCTGCTTTTTTTACGTTAAATTTTGGCGCTGAAGGCGTTCTCACTGTGTCGCATGAATATTTAATCAAGATAGGAAGATGATCGCTTCCCAACGAGTCGTCAATGGTGTGCCACAGGCACTTGGCTGCTACTGATGATGAGACCAGTGATATGTCTATAAAGCTCAAATTCCCGGTATTATCGTCCACCCGCGTGGGACTACCATCATTCAGAAGGACTAGATCAGACTCGTTAATCAACTTAACTACTTGCTCACCTCTACCATCCACCCGTAGGGAACCCCATAACGTATGATGAGCATTAAAATCACCTAAAATTACTTTATTTTGTGGCAGACGTTCCTGAAGAGCAAAAAGCTCATCATAGATTATCACTTTATCAGGCGGACAGTAAACTGAACATATAGCCAGATACGTGCCAATAATTTTTACTTTGCATGCGACAAACTCCAAAGTAGAATCAATAGTCACTTCTGTAAAAGGGAGGCTTTGGTGGATGTACATGGCGACTCCGCCTCCACCCCTACCCTCACGATCCTTCCGACATAAATGGTAGTTCCTGAGCGATACGACCTCGTCCGAGACGAGGTTTGTCAAATGAGTTTCTTGGAGAACGATAATATCGGGAGCATAGGACGAGGCTAATAATTTAAGGTCATTTACTTTAGATCTAATACTTCGACAGTTCCATTGTATAATGGTTGACGCGATGATTACGTTTTATGGGGTTTGGAAGTGCCTTGTCCACCAGTTTTTATTTTCTTTTTATGGGAGGGAGGCGCCTCCTCTCCCTCGCTTCCCGGGGACCTCTCACGGGATGGTTTGGAGACAGAAGCCTCCATGTCCTGCACCTCCTGGCGAGGGAGACGACTGACAGACTGCGACCTGCTTCTCTCTCGAGAAACCGATCGCGAGCCAGACGAAGTCCTCACAGGAGTACCCCGGACGGGAAGGTGCGCTCCGGACTGTGATTCGGTATCTTCCTCCTTATGATGTTTTGGCTGGGTTGATGCAGCCATTTGGTCGACCAATTTTGTCAGTTGATATACTTTAATGTTTAGTTCTTTAACGGTTTGTTTAAGTTCAGCAATTTCCTTATCCTTGGCTGCAAGCTGCTGACTGACATCACTTGCACTAGGGGTGTTGCTAGTTACTGCTGCAGCATAGGAAGTATCAGGTTTGTGTGTCAAACTTTCCACTTTCCTCTTAGCTTCAGTATAACTAACTTCATGCTTTCTCATATATGCCAATGTTTCAGTCTCCTTCTTCAGGATGCTGCACTCGGCAGATCCTGAATGATGGGGACCTTCACAGTTAGCACATTTGGAAATTTTGCTAGTACAAGTGATGGTGTCATGGGCCTCAGCACATTTACGGCAAGTGAATTTAGAAGAATCTTTGTCAATACATCTTAATGAGGTGTGTCCGAATTTTTGGCATCTATTACAATGCATTGGCTTTTGGACATAAGGTCTTACTTGAACACGTTCATAACCGACATTGACATATTCTGGGATTTTATTCAAAGCAAAGGTCAAAAAACACAGTCCAGTTTTCGTTCGTACATTCCCGTCCTTCTTGGTCATACAATGAACGTCCACTACGTCTTGGTCCTTCATGCTCTCAAGAATTTCACTTTCTTCCATCGTCCTCAAATCCCTGTGAAAGATTACTCCCTTACAGGTATTTGGGCCAATAGGAATAGTTACTTTTACTCGAAGATCATGAATTTGCGTCAGCTTAAGTAAATCCTTAATCTGGGAGTTGTATTGTACTTTTACAAGGAGGCTTCCATCTCGCAATTTTTTTACAAAATCAAAATCGCCGTCCACTTGACCATCAAGGACCTTTTTGATGATAAAGGGGTTTACGTTCATAAGCGACTGATTTTCGTTCACGCATTTTACATTCGCGAACCTTGCATTCTGGGTGGGGATTTTGAAAATTGGTCGTCTCGTCTTGTCATTAGTGGGGGTACCATTGTTCGTTGTCAGAGAGTGGTCATGAGTCGCCCCCCCCTCCTTGAGGAGGAGAAGGGGTAGCCGGGGAGTCATTCATTCTGGGTATCGGACCAGGTCCGACCCCTCTGCTCAAAGTCGTAGTCCTGAAGGGACAAAAACCTCTTAACTGTTGTTATCAACCTAACTGCAATAGCTAAGAGAGTAGATCAGTATTTCGTCCTCTACCCCCCTCAGTGGAAGCCTGGTTGCGTTCTCCAGTACCACAGAGGGATCGAGTTATGTGTGGGACACTTCCTTACCGCCGAACTTGCCTAGGCGAAGGACGGTAATTCAATGCCCACCCCCCAAGCGAATACGGGAGTTCCGAGGAACTCCGGTAGGCTCAGGAAAGTCACATTATAAAGGAAAAGATTTCAGGACCAAAGAAAAAGTGCGCCCAAATGACGCCCCAGACTACTGGGCCTCCCTACCCAGGGGTCAAAGCCACAAGGGCTACCCTGGTGTAGAAGAGAGCTGCGGGTCTGGGGTGGGGTGCTGACTACTACTACTGTAGCCTCGTGTCACCTGCAAAGCAAGAGCACTGAAGGTGCTGGCAAAGCACAACAAATGTTCTGCAATTACAGGATTTTACTTTACAGCTATTTACGTTAAGAGAACTCAGGAACAACAATGTCCAGCGAGACAAGAGGCCCCGGGCTCCAGGGTAGCTCAAGTGGCACAAGACTTTGTACTTGTTGTTACTGCGTTTAAACAAGGTGTTGCCTCATCAAGAGTTCGAACACGAGTGGGGGTGTGGGTAGCTCTTGTGGCACAAGATTTTTAAGTTTATTGCTGCTGCGTTACGGACAAGGTGTGTGTGTATGCCTCGGGAACGAGCTAACTAACTTCCCCCTCCCTAGATGGCGTGGCATGTATCCGCAGAAGAAAAGTGGTTTGCTCGACTGTAAGCTTGGGGTTACAAGCCCTTACTCCCTATAAAAGTTATTCATTACAGTTAATCTTTAATCTAAGTTAAAAGAGCTAGGCAAGCTCTTACCCCAGCTTTTAAAAGAGTGCGTATAAAAAAAGTAAAAGAAAATGGCTATGGTTCCCTTAAAAACAAAGATAAAATTACATATAAAATAAAATTTTATCCACAAAAAAACATAAAATTACATAAACAATTAGTAAAAGGAAGAGGTAACATCCTCCACGTGATTTTTCGCGGGTAACTAGGCTCTTCAGGGGAGACTGGTATTCTCAGCGCTTCGGCGCTGTCTGGCTAGATATGGGTCACTAAACAGGGATGGAAGGAAGACATGCTTGTGTGTGTATACATACATGCATACATACATACATGCGTACATACATAATAGATTCATACACACAGATATACATACACACATACATATATATATATATATGTGTGTGTGTGTGTGTGTGTGTGTGTGTGTGTGTGTGTGTGTGTGTGTGTGTGTGTGTGTGTGATACACACACACTTACGTA
>NC_061832.1:8884430-8899430 GCF_019202785.1 Penaeus chinensis
AAATCTGGTCATTATATTTAATGTACACCCCAGACGACTTTATGCGTGGATTAGTCCTGGTGATATACCCAGAAACCAAATTGACTATGTTACAGTCAGTGCACGATACCAAAACGCAATCATAAGCTCCCGAGACTGAAGATGTCTGTGCTCATTGGGGAGAGTATATTCAGGAACTTATTGACAATGAGCAAGATCCATACGATCCAGTCCTCGAAGTTGTTACATCTGGAACTTCCAAAATGATATCTATAATAATACCAGCAAAACATCTACCAGGTTTTCATCGACACTGATAAGACTTGGAAGTGTTCAAAATCCTCGCAAATATCCGGATAGACGATAAGGATATGAGACATTCAAGCAGTCTACCAAGATCAAGTTACAGTACCCCGCATATCCGATGGAACAACTAAATTGTTTCCCATCAAGAAAGGTGTCCGACAAGGTTGTGTGATGTTACCAGACTTTTTCAATTTATACTCTGAAGTTATCCTCCAGGAAATTGAAGATCGCCAGGAGAGAATCTGATGGTTGCAAGATCAACAGCCTTCGTTATACAGATGATACAATTTTCATGACCATTAAAAACCAACCCAATTATGACATTTCATGACATGTGTGCAGTTGCTTTTGAAATGGCCGATAAAGGCAAAAGGTGAAGACCACACATCCCTTCTGAAAAGCAGAATGACCAACCGCATTCTGCCTGCCAGTCACATGTACCCATCCAGTTCAATGGAATCCGGCTATGCACAAGGGACACCCTGTGACCCAGACCTCGGACCTCAACCAGTAACCTATTAATCACCAAGATGTTTCCCTTCTGCCTCCCGCTGGCCACCTCAGACGACCAATGAGCCAATGTATGGCAAAGGACATTGAGTCACAGGTACCCATCCAGTTCATCTCTCCAGCCACGCTGCAATCAGAATGCTAAACATATATTACCAAATAAGCCCCTTAGCTGAATGCGTCACCTGCCTTGTTAACCCAATGTCTGCGGGTGGCAAAACTAAAATGTTATGCCCACGTGGTTCCTCACCAAGGTGTCAGCTATAAGTCTTATCTATCTCATCTGTTTAATGTTTTCCTTCCTTTTTTGAAAGCCTCATATCTATTATTTTATTGTCTCTGATGTTATTAATATTTTAATTATGAAATAATAATCATAACATCAATGAAAATGATAACAATATCAATATTGATAGTACTGGAAAGAAAAATACAATTTCCCACCAATTCAAGGAATGGGGAAATCAGGATTGGTCACTTTGGCCAAATGATAGACTCCTTCTGTATGTAACAAAACTCACTAAAATCTAAAGGGGACAGTACAATTGTGGAATTATATTTCAATACACTTGGTAGGTCCCGCTTTTGTACATCTGGCAGCCACTTCGATGTAAACATAGAGTACATAGTATTTTTATGAATGAGGCGAAAACCCAAGGCTGTTTGTAACAAGGAATGTGATTGGTAGAACATAATTGACCAACATGTGTATTAGCATCTATTCTTGGAAACTACGTGAGCCATTTGATCTTTAATTTTCTTCAAACAAGTGATAACAAAACTTATAGTATTTGTTATCTTTTACTCTGTTGTGGGATATTTTTCAAATACGATTTCCTGATATGGTAACACCTATGAAGGTGAGGCGGCATTTCCTCATTCTTTCAACACAACAAAGTTTTAAAGTTTAAAGTTTAAAGTCTAAAGTTTAGTTTTGATTCCATTTGTAACAATGGATATTCTTGGTGTGACATACTGTCTGTTTCATTTTGCTTCTAAACTATCCCCTGTGTGCAAGGAATGGCCGGGGTTACCATCCACTGGCGGCGAGGGATTCGAACGCAGGTCAGCAAGATTGCTAGACGAGAACGCTACCGCTGCACCACACAGCACACAAGTATCCATTATAGCTGCATATTCCTTGAAACTTGAAAGCTTTTTATGATTCAAATATCTATGTATGGCAACTGTCTGATACCTTTGTAAATGGTTCTCGTAGTTACACCATCTAGTAGTGACTAATCGAACTAATGAAGTGACAGCTTCTTTTTCGCCAGAACCAAACACAAATACATATTTCAATAAACAAAAATCACGTTAAATAATATTTTCCTTTATAGAACATTAAATGAAAGCAAAACCACAGTAGGGCTACAATGAATATGTAGATACTTTATTACTGCATGTGTGTGTGTATAAGTATGTATAAATAGCTCCCACGTGGCTAGCTCCAATATAAGTATGTATAAATAGCTACCACGTGGCAAGCTCCAAGTGGTGTGCCTACGATGGGCCAAGCCCCCACGTCACCCACCAGTACTTAAGGCTCAGGATGACCCAGGTCAGGGAGAGTTCTTTTCAGAGAGTCCTGCCGACCGCTTCGGGTCAGGCTGGCTCCAGCCGCGCCCGCCCTCCGGGCAGACCAAGCACTAAGCCTTACCAAAGACTTGTATCCGTGTGAATATCTGTGTTGCTTACGCTTCTCAATAAAAGAGGTTAAGCCAACCGTCCCTTTCACTACTCCTGCTAAACCATATGTTTAAGGTGCTCATTTAAATACCCTTTACAGTGTGTGTGTATGTAGAAATACTAAGTCAATGCAACAGTATGTATATATTTTTTTCCGATTATTCTGTTCATAGTTTTCGTTATTATTCCATAAGTCGTGGCGTTTCTCTGAGGAGTCGCATAAAATCAGCTGAGTGAGAAAATACACGTTTGTTTGTTTCAACTCGAGCAACTACTAGAACTACAAGAAGGGTGAAAAACAAGTCTAAAAACTTGCTTAGGTATCATACTTGTGCTGTATAATACCTGATGAGTTTACGATAGAAATACTCATTTCCCAGTGTGTGAAAACGTCTAAACGCGTCGAGAGCAGTGGATCGGTGACCAAAACCGCATAGAAGACCCGATGAAAAATACGTGGGCGAATATTGTCAATGTTTGTGAAACGGCTAAAGAAAGAACCTCCCGATAGGTAATAGGTCATGCTAAAAGGGACGGGAAAGTGTTACAGAGGAAACCGAGACCTCACATAAGCACGTCACCTCTGCCCCGGGGACTAGACAAGGATCTGAGTAACGGTAGATTGTTCTTATTATCAGTATGACTGCCCACAGTATTGTTTTTTTTTTTCTTTTCTTTTCTTTATTAACGTAAAAAAACAACAGGAAAAATATCTTCGAAATTAATAAGTATCCTACCTATTAGTCGATTCACAGAAGACCCCGGAAAAAAAAAAAAAAATATGTATATACACTCATGTGTGTGTGTATATATATATATATATATATATATATATATATATACATATATATATACATATAATATATAGCATTTTCTTCTGTCAACTACATGCTATATTTGCGCGAGAAGGGATTCAAAATGTGTATGAACTCTGAAACCAATGATTCTAAATAAAATGTTTAACACCTTCAGTTCCTTGGCACACACGCACATCCATGTATTCACTGTAGTCCTACTACTGCTTTGCCTTCAGTCAATGTTTTAAATTTATAATATAGCATATTTCGTTTTTTTTTTTTAATCAATGTTTGTTTCTGACAAAAAGAAAAGTAATTTTATGAATTTAAAGATATACCAAGATAACATTTGAAAACTTTGATTTTGTAGCAAAACAATTTATCTGCACTAACGCATACACTGTATACAGTTGTGCATCGACAAACAGAAGGACATAAAGCTAAATGACAAATAAAAGTGGAGCGCGATTCAACCTCCCCATTTCATCAGAACGAACATGACTTTTTTCAAGATATCAGATATACAGCACATTTATAGGGATTAAGTTCTAAGACTTGATATTCACCCTCTGAGGAACCACCCGGCTAGTAATTGCTCGGGCCGAAACAAGCAATATAATTTCTCACTCGGCTGTTCGAATGTGAATGCGACTCCTCAGAGAAACGCCACGACTTATAGAATAATAATAGCGAAAACTATAATCAGAATTTAGCATAAGGTAAAGGGCATTCAGATTAACCGAAATTAATTATAGGTTATGTTTTGTTACCCATCACCATGTATTGACATCGTATTTCCATAAACGGTGCACACACAAACACACACACACACACACACACACACACACACACACACACACACACACACACACACACACACACACACACACACACACACACACACACAAAAGAAAAAAAAAGATAAAGCATCTATATATTCATTGTAGTATTATGATTACGTTCTGTAATGAAGACTATGAAGTAACGTGTTTTCTGTTTACATAATCAGTGTCCAATGACGAAAAGAACGAGCCTATTCACGTCAATAGTTCGGTTAGCCGCCACGGCCCACGGGAAACAAGGTATCAGCGATTTTGCAAAGATTTTAATTTGATATAGCTGCTATACATAGATGCTTGGCATTTTTATGTTTCAAGAAATATGCAGTGATAATTGAACATTGTGTTGAAAGAAGGGGGGAAATGCTGCCTCACCTCCATAGGTGTTGCCATTTCGATAATCAAACAATTCCAGGAAATTGCATTTTATACATATCCCACTACAAAGTCAACGATAATTAATACTGCACATTTTGTTATTACTTGTGTGAAGAAAACTAAAGATCAAATGGTTTACGTAGTTTCCAAAAATAGATACTAATACACTTGCTGTTTACTTATATTCTACCAATCACACTCTTTGTTACAAATGAACCAGAATTTTCGCCTCTTTCATAAAAATACTATTTACGCCATGTATACATCGAAATGGCTGCCAGATATACAAAAGTGGGACCCAGCAAGTGTACTGAAATATAATTCCGCAACTGTACATGAACCCACTGACAGTGGGCTAAGGGCAAACCATTAGGTTAAGGAGAGGAGACCTGGGAAATTGGTGACAATAGTGGGATATTTCTTCTTTGAAACAACAAAAAAGTCACGTTTTTAAAATCCTGACAGCGTTTGAACATTAGATCTGCCATTCACAAGACAACATATTAAGGATACTTTAGTTCCACTTAAATAATGTAACATTTTCTTTGTACTAAAATATAGCGTAGACTATATTATTGTGTAATTGTCTGAGTGTTGGTAAACATTTAATGAATTGAATGATTATTACAATAAGAAAAAGAAGGAAATCGATAATAATATTCTCTAATGATGATAGTTATAATATGGTCATGATGAGAGCAACAATGATATTGTTGAAAACGAGGCTGCCAAGCTGACAACTTTTTTAAGTAATCTGAAATTACAAATAGAGGCCGCATCATTGGGATGAGGAAAGTAATTTCTCTCCCAGTGATATAACCAGAGAGCCGGGTATCTCCCGCTCGATGGTATACAGGCGGAAAAGGTGGGGGGAGAAGGGCAACCTGAACGACCGCCCTCGTTCCAGAGGCCCCTTCACCATGCAACCTACAGCTCCCGCTAACAAGCTGCACGATGAAAAAAACGACCATATGCATCAAAAACAAGTTGAAAAAACGACATTGTCAACATCACCTTCAGATCGCTCAGCAGTATCTGGAGAGCGCACGGAAAGTAAAGAAAAGAGAGAGGTAAAGAAAAGAGAGAGGTAAAGAAAAGAGAGAGGTAAAGAAAAGAGAGAGGTAAAGAAAAGAGAGAGGTAAAGAAAAGAGAGAGGTAAAGAAAAGAGAGAGGTAAAGAAAAGAGAGAGGTAAAGAAAAGAGAGAGGTAAAGAAAAGAGAGAGGTAAAGAAAAGAGAGAGGTAAAGAAAAGAGAGAGGTAAAGAAAAGAGAGAGGTAAAGAAAAGAGAGAGGTAAAGAAAAGAGAGAGGTAAAGAAAAGAGAGAGGTAAAGAAAAGAGAGAGGTAAAGAAAAGAGAGAGGTAAAGAAAAGAGAGAGGTAAAGAAAAGAGAGAGGTAAAGAAAAGAGAGAGGTAAAGAAAAGAGAGAGGTAAAGAAAAGAGAGAGGTAAAGAAAAGAGAGAGGTAAAGAAAAGAGAGAGGTAAAGAAAAGAGAGAGGTAAAGAAAAGAGAGAGGTAAAGAAAAGAGAGAGGTAAAGAAAAGAGAGAGGTAAAGAAAAGAGAGAGGTAAAGAAAAGAGAGAGGTAAAGAAAAGAGAGAGGTAAAGAAAAGAGAGAGGTAAAGAAAAGAGAGAGGTAAAGAAAAGAGAGAGGTAAAGAAAAGAGAGAGGTAAAGAAAAGAGAGAGGTAAAGAAAAGAGAGAGGTAAAGAAAAGAGAGAGGTAAAGAAAAGAGAGAGGTAAAGAAAAGAGAGAGGTAAAGAAAAGAGAGAGGTAAAGAAAAGAGAGAGGTAAAGAAAAGAGAGAGGTAAAGAAAAGAGAGAGGTAAAGAAAAGAGAGAGGTAAAGAAAAGAGAGAGGTAAAGAAAAGAGAGAGGTAAAGAAAAGAGAGAGGTAAAGAAAAGAGAGAGGTAAAGAAAAGAGAGAGGTAAAGAAAAGAGAGAGGTAAAGAAAAGAGAGAGGTAAAGAAAAGAGAGAGGTAAAGAAAAGAGAGAGGTAAAGAAAAGAGAGAGGTAAAGAAAAGAGAGAGGTAAAGAAAAGAGAGAGGTAAAGAAAAGAGAGAGGTAAAGAAAAGAGAGAGGTAAAGAAAAGAGAGAGGTAAAGAAAAGAGAGAGGTAAAGAAAAGAGAGAGGTAAAGAAAAGAGAGAGGTAAAGAAAAGAGAGAGGTAAAGAAAAGAGAGAGGTAAAGAAAAGAGAGAGGTAAAGAAAAGAGAGAGGTAAAGAAAAGAGAGAGGTAAAGAAAAGAGAGAGGTAAAGAAAAGAGAGAGGTAAAGAAAAGAGAGAGGTAAAGAAAAGAGAGAGGTAAAGAAAAGAGAGAGGTAAAGAAAAGAGAGAGGTAAAGAAAAGAGAGAGGTAAAGAAAAGAGAGAGGTAAAGAAAAGAGAGAGGTAAAGAAAAGAGAGAGGTAAAGAAAAGAGAGAGGTAAAGAAAAGAGAGAGGTAAAGAAAAGAGAGAGGTAAAGAAAAGAGAGAGGTAAAGAAAAGAGAGAGGTAAAGAAAAGAGAGAGGTAAAGAAAAGAGAGAGGTAAAGAAAAGAGAGAGGTAAAGAAAAGAGAGAGGTAAAGAAAAGAGAGAGGTAAAGAAAAGAGAGAGGTAAAGAAAAGAGAGAGGTAAAGAAAAGAGAGAGGTAAAGAAAAGAGAGAGGTAAAGAAAAGAGAGAGGTAAAGAAAAGAGAGAGGTAAAGAAAAGAGAGAGGTAAAGAAAAGAGAGAGGTAAAGAAAAGAGAGAGGTAAAGAAAAGAGAGAGGTAAAGAAAAGAGAGAGGTAAAGAAAAGAGAGAGGTAAAGAAAAGAGAGAGGTAAAGAAAAGAGAGAGGTAAAGAAAAGAGAGAGGTAAAGAAAAGAGAGAGGTAAAGAAAAGAGAGAGGTAAAGAAAAGAGAGAGGTAAAGAAAAGAGAGAGGTAAAGAAAAGAGAGAGGTAAAGAAAAGAGAGAGGTAAAGAAAAGAGAGAGGTAAAGAAAAGAGAGAGGTAAAGAAAAGAGAGAGGTAAAGAAAAGAGAGAGGTAAAGAAAAGAGAGAGGTAAAGAAAAGAGAGAGGTAAAGAAAAGAGAGAGGTAAAGAAAAGAGAGAGGTAAAGAAAAGAGAGAGGTAAAGAAAAGAGAGAGGTAAAGAAAAGAGAGAGGTAAAGAAAAGAGAGAGGTAAAGAAAAGAGAGAGGTAAAGAAAAGAGAGAGGTAAAGAAAAGAGAGAGGTAAAGAAAAGAGAGAGGTAAAGAAAAGAGAGAGGTAAAGAAAAGAGAGAGGTAAAGAAAAGAGAGAGGTAAAGAAAAGAGAGAGGTAAAGAAAAGAGAGAGGTAAAGAAAAGAGAGAGGTAAAGAAAAGAGAGAGGTAAAGAAAAGAGAGAGGTAAAGAAAAGAGAGAGGTAAAGAAAAGAGAGAGGTAAAGAAAAGAGAGAGGTAAAGAAAAGAGAGAGGTAAAGAAAAGAGAGAGGTAAAGAAAAGAGAGAGGTAAAGAAAAGAGAGAGGTAAAGAAAAGAGAGAGGTAAAGAAAAGAGAGAGGTAAAGAAAAGAGAGAGGTAAAGAAAAGAGAGAGGTAAAGAAAAGAGAGAGGTAAAGAAAAGAGAGAGGTAAAGAAAAGAGAGAGGTAAAGAAAAGAGAGAGGTAAAGAAAAGAGAGAGGTAAAGAAAAGAGAGAGGTAAAGAAAAGAGAGAGGTAAAGAAAAGAGAGAGGTAAAGAAAAGAGAGAGGTAAAGAAAAGAGAGAGGTAAAGAAAAGAGAGAGGTAAAGAAAAGAGAGAGGTAAAGAAAAGAGAGAGGTAAAGAAAAGAGAGAGGTAAAGAAAAGGAGAGAGGTAAAGAATGAGTGGGAGAGACCCCTTCCCCTACAATCTTTAAATTCACTTATGTAAAAGTGTTATTTGAGATTGTCCTTTAACCCATCCCCGAAGGGCATGGCATGCACGTAAATGGCATGCCCATTGTGAGTTTACTTGTTTAAATGCTTTTACGCATAGATGGCTACACTTGTACTAAATCACCAATGAGCCAGTTACGAGCACAGCCTGTCTTGCCCGTTTACCCTTTTCATTGGTTTACGAAAATATTTTTACGTTATCTCATTTTGCTATTACTAATGTTTATAACATTATAGTAATTATAATGTTTATAATAAAAATAACTCCATCGATATTCATAGCACTAGTAAAAATACATTTTACCGCAAATTCAAGGAAAGGTGAAATCAGGTAAGACAGAGCCATCTATGTTTAGAGACATTTCACAAAGAAAAAAAAAAAACCCCATTTTTTATTTATTTTCCCCGGCGGCAATGGGTTAAATATAGGATGAGATTTGTTTTAATTAATGCTGGTTGTGAGGTTCAATAATAATGGCTTCACAAAGTAATTGAATAAGTGTCTGCCCATTAAAAATACCCACGGTTGCCATACGTTACTAAAAAATATTCATTATTTTGTACATTAAAATTGTCGCAAACTGCTGTCTTGTTTAGGTTTGCAACGGGTTACTGAATAATAATTGATTTTGTGGTTGCGATGCTGAGTGATTGCATACTAGGAATTAATTTTTCCGCATTAGAAATGGTGTGTGTGTGTTGCGAATATCAGAAGTAAAATAAAATAAGTGTTAGTTTTGTCTGGAGGTGAGAAGAACCATGTGGATCTATCGATATACATTTACGGCTTACATTATAGGTTTGTAGTTGTGTAAAAGTACTGATTTATAGAACCTTTCAAATTCATAGACTTAGGTATTAGCCAGAATGTTTATTCTTGAATGTATGGAATTTGTGGGATGAGGAGCTTTTGGCGCAAAATTTTGTATACGCCGAGTCATTCGAGAATTCTTTTGAAGTGTCATCGGTTCCGCTTCCCACTGTGAAAAATGACTCGTATATGAGGTGATTCCGTGATTCTCATTCATGTTTACTGTGGAAAATTATTAATTTGGTTGCTTTATATGAAATATTTTGATTTCCATGTGTAGGCCTGTATGAAAATTGATTCTTTGTAAGGAACTTACATAGTTTTATGCTTTATGATTGTACTTGTTTATTATTATTATTATGTAACCAGTTAAACCCTTTTGTAACTGATTTTTAAAGATTTGAAATTGCCTTTAGACTTGCATGCAATGAGTTATTTGATGGCCATATTATCGGAACTAATAAGTGCTAAAGCTAAAGCATTAATTCTTTTCCAGTTTAAATGGTGATGGCATGTTGGTGTCCGTGGGGATGAGCCAGCTAATCGGAAGCCCAAGGCAACTGTTGCTCATCCCTGTGATGTTTTTTTTCCTCTCCTACACACCGACTTGAAACCCAGCATCTGAAATTGTCTTCGCGATGAATGGAGACAAACCTCTAGAAACGAACTGCGAGTGATTAGAGATGGCCTTGGCAGATGGGTGACCAGCGTCCATCCCAGCCGACAAATTGTGTTAACAAGTCCAAAAATAGGGCGCAGAAGACTGACTCATGGGCCGTTCATGGGCCAAGGATGCCAAGAGCCATTAACGGTCGCACGTGTAGTGGAATGATGTTAATCATTCTCAGACCAAAGACATATGTATTTGTCTCCCCCATATGTACTGAAAATGTATTGGGGAGGTTAGTGACATAGATCATATTAGTTTCCTAAGGAAGACTATTATTTTGGAGAAAACAAATGTAGATGGGGATCCCGGAATCCTTTGTAGTCTCATATAGTAAATCAGGTTCATATTGTCCCGGCGTAGACTTCACCTTTAACTGTTTGAGGCAAGTCTTGAGTCAAACATTAGACCTAGGTAATTTACCTCTTGGACAAAATTAAATGATATTGCTCCCAAATAGAGGGGAAGGATGGAATTTCTTCTTTTGTGGAAATACATAGCTATAGTCCTACTTTTCTATTAGCCATTTCAATCTGAATGTTACCATTTTCTCCATCAGCTTTTAGACGCAGCTGGTGAGAGAAATTGGTCTGTAATTCCCTGTTATGGAAGCATAATTGCCAGGTTTAAGGATAGGAATGGTTATAACTTCTTTCCATGTGGATGGCACTGTGCCCTTCCTGGAGATCCTATTGAATAGGTCCAACATAAACTTTTGGGAGCTTTCTGATAATTGGGACATCATATGTTAGGGAATATCATCACTACCTGGAGCAGACTTACGGCAGAGCTGCAAAGCAAATTCTGTCTCCCTGTCCCTGCCCAAAAATGACAAGTTTATGGGAGCTCTGCTGTAGTCCTACTGAAGAACGACATTGGGTGTCGTTCCTGTTCATCCCAAATGGTGGAGACTCAGGCAGTGTAAGATTCTCCAGAGGAGATCTCTGCCATGGATTTAGCTATCTCATCTACATCTTTTTTGTGTGTTAGGATTATGCCACATATCTTCAGAACAGGTGGTGGCATAGGTGACCTCTTTCCAGCGCTTTTGCACACCTTGTCCCACACCCATGCTAAGGTAGTCCCTGAGCTAATCTTGTAGACATATTTTCCTTTAGCACTTGCCTGGCCTTGGCTGGGGTCCTTTTGTCATGGATCAAGGTCACATCACTGGGGCGGGGCATCATTTCATTTGCCTCATAGCTGCTTTTCTTACTCTGACTGCTTGTTGGCATTAACCAGACCACTATGGTACCAGAGCTCAACGGGACTGCCCGGTACTTTTGGGAATGAAAGCTTCTGCTGCAAGATGAATTCATGATGTGAAGTGATCAACAGCATCTTGAACACAATGGAAATCATTCATTCCTTGCATTACTGCCGTTGATCTAAAGAGATTGGAGACTGCCTATTCAAGGTACCATCTCTTCACCTCATTGGCTGGGATCTAAAAGTGTTGGAAAGTGTTTTTTTTCATGTAAGTCTTCTTTTACAAGTCAAGTAAAATCCAACTGTCCCATTTTGCATGATTTCCCTGACAACTCCACTGGATCATGGTATGCATTTCTTTAGGTTGACAAGCTGCCTTTCATAAGGTGCTTGGTAGCTCCTGTGGTTAAGGCTTGCCCCACACCTCCTTTAGGCTTTCTCTAACCAGTGTCTAGGAGCCTTTTGGTTGGATGTTGTTTACCTGGATTCCTTTGTTTTGGCAAATGGCAGACCTGAGCCTTAGGTTCAGGGGCATTCTGTCTAGTAGTGGAGGCTATGGATGTAGTGGCAGCTGGAGCTGTCAATGTTGAGGCCCTAGAGCTGATGACTCCAAATTCCTTACAATAGACCCTTCACTCTTACTTTGGTTCTGGTGGAACAACTCACCAGAGAGAGTTTCAGTATAAAACGACTGAGGACGGACTGTAGTGGCAGAATGGGTTTTACAAAAAGCATTGGAGGTTAAGGGATGATGGGAAAGAGGTCGGGCTAGAACCGAGGCAAAGGAGTTACATGGCTGTAGACACAGCACATGGGCACGACACTTTGCCTCTGGAAAACTAACTTTCTCCTTGCTTTTAATTACTAATACTTGTTGTTGTTAATTTCTACCTGTCACACTGTTTCGAAGAAGGTTCATGAACTTTGCATTGATAACAGCATACTGAACCTGGAAAGTTGTTATCCTGATGACTTGTACCACAATTGACACACTTTTGGTATTCCATTTTCCTTAAGGCAGCAGTGGAAGCACCACAAAAGGTTGGGCACAAATGGCTGTAGCTTGAGATGGTACTATGCTAACTTATTCCAGATGGACTAACCTTTCAAAAGCTAGAAGAGCTGGTGTAGATTGTTCCACACCATCAATTTTCTTCTTAAAAGGCTTTACTGCTACAACCTTAAGCTTACTAAGTTGCTGTAACAATATCTCCTCAGAATACCTCATCAAATTTCGGGAAAAGACAATTCTCATGCAATGACTGAGTATTTTGTTAGAACATGAGACTTGGACCCCAGGAATGTCACATACTGTACACTAACAGTCACCCTCGTTTGGTGACGATACTTTGACTACAATCTCGCTGAAGGGGTGATCCAAGGATCAAGTTGACACTTCTTAACTATCTTGTGATGCTCTTGAAATGGACACGCAATCTGTGGTTTTCACCACAAGTATGTATTATATGAGATACTTTCGTATTTACCAATAAGAGCACCTTGACGAATGGAGGACTGGTCTGGGAGCCCGGGAAGCATTCCAGTTCCCATTCTTCCCTTTGGAAGCTGGAAAGGTTCCAGAGTAACAATGGGATTAGCCAAGGGATTAGGCGAGTCGTCAGGGAGAAATCCAATTTTTTTTGAATTAGTAGAAATCATACAAATTTGACTTCTTCATCTTCTCATCCCCCTACCCACCATAGAGTACAGTGAGGGGAAGCTTAAAGTTAGGGCTTAATACACCCAGGGGTAGTGAGGAAATATACACAGTCACCACCCAGTGCTGATGGCAGTCGTGGGACCTATGTGATACCAACTAGGCAGTACCTGATTTACCCAAGCCATATTTAACTAGCCAATTGACTTGACAGGGCCTTGATCAAGCCACCCATCTAACCAATATAGAGGACCAAAGAGGTGTGTTACTAGCCGCAGGGCACAGGGACGCCACACACGGCAAACACACAGGAGAGAGTTCTTCCTGGTCCAAAATGGAATGAAACAGGGTGGGTGCACCATCCCCTCTCATAGGCGTTGGCCCTACCATTTTGTTTCATCCCTCACTGGTAACCCTTCCAGTATGGGTAGCCCTCTGGTCCGGCTCACCAGGTTATTAGGACCTCAAGCCCCCACCGCGGAAGGTGGCTTCCATTTGGGAGACAATCCCTGTGGGTACTCGTGGCACTGATTCAGAAATTCAAATTGTATACCAGATGTATTGGGATGTCTATATATGATGGAATAATGCAGTAGGGCATTGATGTAAATAAACAACTACCATCCCTGACAAAGACTTGCCATCCTAGGTATGGCCCAAAATGAACAGCGCTAACAAGCTTTTGTCATGGCTAATTGAAAATGCCCATTTTCAAAATACCGTTCATCAAAACACTCGCAGACGAATGTCTAGTTTTGGCTGACCTATGTTTTGCTGAACAGCTATTGATTCTGTGGTTATAATGTCACGGTTGAGTGACCGCAAAGAATAGCGACTGTGTCATCTTGTACAAGCTTGGAATCTGTATTAGATTAGTGTGCATGATGTTGTTCTTTATGAATGATAAGGCCATTTCAGCTCGTGTTACGTGCATAGCATATTGATATAAAACACTATATAAATAACAAACAGATATAACACACAGTGCAGATGATAACACAGATAAAGAGATATGTAAACATGATGAAAAATACAACAGCTCTAACGTATATACAATACAGATGAAAGACCTAAGAAATAGCCTAGATACAACAGGACGAGGAACCTGAACTTTTCGCGGAAACGCCTTGTAGTTCCAAGAACGTATATAATATTCATTGAAACTCACCCTCGCGATAGAAAAATCAGTACCACTAGCAGTTGCTAGCTACAGGCATTGGTACTAGAAATCCTGATGTTGCTACTGGAAATATTATCGCCAATAAAATAAATATAACAGGTTATTATACTTATTAAATGCTTTAAACTCTCCATTAAACTTGTATTACCTTGCTAAAAGAAGTAAATCATTTACTAAATAGCAAAACCTCTATTAGTTCGTAGCTAGTAATGCTAGCATTTACTAGTAAGCAAAAATACTATCATGCACTACCTAGCTATTTAGTTACTAGGGATACATCTACTGTTCTTGCTCTCTTTGCCTTCGTTGATTGTTTCTGACGTCAGTGAGCATCGATCGGGTGATGTTTAAACATTTTCAGCGATCATTATTGGAAAAATAAATATCGAAAAGACTGGTAATAAATTCTAGCCAGAAAATCCTGGGGAAAAGGAAGAAAGTCTAGACAAATTAATTCTATGAGAAAAATGTTTGATGATTAGAATTAACACGGAATCGAGAACGTTGACACAGTGGCGTTGTTTACAATGCTAAACATCAGATGCATGAAATCACAGTAATACTAGTTTGTATGGAAATATAAATGAAGTGTATGTTACACATGAATTTTATATTGCATATTGCTTTTAAAAGAAGTATTATTATTCGATTTAGTTTTACCTCACATCTTAGAGTAACCGCTTGCAAAGTCTCCTGTGACCCTCCCTGGTCGATATCTAGACGATAGTAATGTATAATGTATAACAGAAAGGAAAGATATACACACACACACACACATATATATATATATATATATATAGATAGATAGATGGCTAGAAAGATAGATAGACTGAAAGAGAGTAAGAGATCCGGAGAAAGCGAGAGAGAGAGAGAGAGAAATGGGGAAGGGGAAGGGAAGAAAATTGAGATATATATATATATATATATATATATATATATATGTGTGTGTGTGTGTGTGTGTGTGTGTGTGTGTGTGTGTGTATACACACACACATATATACACACACCTTTTTTTATATGTATCAATGCTGATAGTTATTTAAGGTTGTCCTTGAAATACCACCTGGCACTGCAAATTCATTTGTCCCATCCAGTGTACTCTATAAGGATCCCACAAAGTAATTTGAAAGTGTATGTCCGTG
>NC_061832.1:8929430-8934430 GCF_019202785.1 Penaeus chinensis
TTTTTTTTTGCGTGCGTATTTTAAAAGGGAAAAAAAAACAAGACTACACAATTTTTGCTCCTTATTGATAACAAATTTGTTAACCATAGATATGTATATATTTTAATACGCATTAACCTTAAGGAAATAATAAGCTTATTGTGAAATGCTAATTAACGGTAATTTCCCTAATTGTAAGGAAAAGTAATACAAGCTCTCATAGAGATTCATTGTTCAGACAGTTGTCGAGAAACCAGTTCGTATCGCGAGACTTTTTTTCGTTTCTTTTTCAAATCGAATCCAAAAGTATCAGTCTCAGTAGGCGAAAAGAATCCACATTCTGCTTTCGCTATAACCTTTCAGTACGTGGGTCATCACGTCATGTCAAAAAAATCGTTAAGTTAATAATATACAGATCTCTTCGTTTCGTCTGCCCTCCATCCCCAACTCGTTAATTGACCTATAGTTCAGGAACTGATATCGGTGACCACCGTTGGCGCCAGGCGGTCTGGCACCGCTCGCTGCCGTTGGGGAGGGGAGGGGGGGAGCCTGTAGCTGCGCCCGGACACGTTTTGGTGGTAAAGGACAGAACTCTCTAATTTTGTCTGTATTCCTCGAAATACATCGAGTAGTAGCGCTCGGTCCCTCTCACTGGTTAGTCTAGGCCTCGGGACAGCCTTATCAGTTGATGAATTACGGGAGGAAAGGAAGGTGTCTGTGCAGTGACGCGGATTCTCGCAAAGCATTAAAAGTTGGAATGGGCAAAAATAAATTTAGAAGAACATTAACGAAGAACTAAAACAAACATCTTGTTGCAAACGCATTTCATCCCTTCGACAACAGGAAAATTAGAACAATATTGCCGCATTCCTTGATCTATTTGCACTTTATTCAATTCCAAACTAATCATGATCTTACATTTGAAATTCCTCCATAAAAGACACGTGTTTACTCAGCTGATCTAGTTCTATTCCAGCAAATACAAAATGGCGGCTCTTCCTCGGGTATCTCGTCGACTTGATTCACACAGACCGTCGACTTCATACTTTTGCTAATAAAATCATTAAAAGGTGTCAAAATATTAATGAAGGACTGCCTACCGTGCGAGAATATATCTTTCAGTTTATGTAAAACAATGTTAATATCCGCATACTTAAATTATCTCTGAATGTAGGCTATTATCCGTGAAATTCAAGCGTGAATTGCACTATATGATTGTGTGCGGCGTCTTTACTAGTTTTGCAACTTTTTGCCATTGTCATCGCTATTAGTGGTAGTAGCAAATATTTTATTATTTTCATTATTAGTGCTGTTATCATCTTGGGGACTTGGGCAAGTTCAATTGCGAATCTCCCTAATGTTTAACATAATTAATTTTGAGTAAACATTGAACTAAAAACATTTAAAAATACTAATAGTTTATCTATTAATATTTTCAAATGTTTTTAGATTATAGTTTTATAGAAAGGAAAAACAACAACGAAATACTAAAAAGGCCCAATAATTGTTGATTTAAACTGCCGTGAACAGATAAAAGCAACTTCAAAGTGAATTGCTCAATTTAGGCTTACGTCAACAAATGAATAAAAAAGGAGTCCTAAATGATCCTCAGGTAAAAGGCCCTTATGTGAGAGAATTTTTTTTTTTTTTCTAAACCACGGCCACAAAGAAGCACTGAAGATGCACCTCGAAAGAAAATAAAAATGGCAAAGACTGAAAGTAAGCAAAGGCACAGGAGAGTGAAGGCAAGCACAGCTAAGGCCTGGCGGGACAGTGAAATAAAAATAGAAGTAAAACCATTGAAATAAAACAGCAATGCATCACTAAAAGTACACGTTTTCTTTTTGGGGAAAAAAAAAAAAAAAAATATCAGGCTCTAAAGACTTAAGTTTTCTTTGTGTTGCTGCAGCGCTGGCAGCCGGGTTCTCAGGTCGAAAAGAGGGTAATATGACCCTCACTGAGTGCTAGAGACTGACTGTATTTGGCGGTTAATTGGATCTATATATGCATTATATGACGTCATCAGCCACGTAAACAGTAATAATAAACAAAACCAGATTACAATTTAAAAGTATCAGGAAGGATGCCGTAACATAAATTGAGAGAAAAATACAAATAAGAGAGAAAAATGCGATAAAACCACATGAACGAAACCGCGAGTTCGAGCGACCAATCCGCGGGAGCGAGAGAGGTTGAGATGCTCGCGGTGAGGGCTCAGAAGGAGAGGTTCTTCACACTATATATAGTTTGATTATGTAAGATAGATATTCACTTTGATATTCTCAAAGGGATACAAAACAACTGCATGTAAGAGAAATCTCACTCACCTGAATGCCGTAGAGTGTCAGATTTGCCGGTTATATGTATCTAATATTTGAGAGTTTCTCTGAGCAGAGACGAAGCAGTCGAAGAGAAGTCGAATTCATTCCACTACAGGGCATAGTCCTTTCTCAATTCACTAATGAGAGGTTATATGGCAGTGCCACCCTTGCCTGATTGGATGCCCTTCCTAATCAACCGCAGTTCGGCGCACTAGCACTTGTGCCACGGCGGTGACTTCCCCTACGACACCTGCGTTTGACTTCCCAAGGCGATATGTCGTTTCTCGGGCTTGAGCCAGCAGTCAGAGCGCAAGCATTTTTACGACAGCCGCGACATACTCATATATATATATATATATATATATATATATATATATATATATATATATATATATTTATACATTTATATATATTTATACATATATATATATATTTATACATATATATATATATACATGAGTATGTAAATGTATATATATATATGTTGTCGTTTTTTTTTTGTTTTTCTCTCTTTTTTTATTGTGTTTTTTTTCTCTCTTTTTCTCCTTTTTTTTTCATCAACCTACTTTATTGACTGACAGATTATCACATTCTCTCTTTCCCTCCTTGCTTTCATCCCTAACTGCGTGAACCAAACTGGCTCATCAGATGCCATGAGGCCGGCTGTTGGCCTCGTCCGAATCGCTGTCGCTGTCCTCGCTCAGCTCATGCTCATCAGAAGTAGAGCAGAATCCCTACGGTGTCGAGCGGGGAATCGGACTCGTCCGCATCCGAATCGTCGCTGTCGGAGAACAGGCGCCGTTCGCGCACCTGTGGTTTGGCGGTCAAGGCCTGCTTCGAGGGCGGACGGATATCGCTGTCGCTGTCCCCCGCTGTCGCTGTCCTCGCTGTCGCTGTTTTCGCTCAGCTCCTGCTCCTCCTGCGTAAAGCGGCGCAGAAGCCTTTCGGTGTCGCGCGGGGAATCGGACGAGTTCGAGTCCGAATCGTCGCTGTCTTGGAGGAGGTCCCGCAAGCGCAGCTGTGCTTCGGCGGTGGCAGTCAGCTCCTGCTTCGGCCTATTGGCCGGACTTGGGTTTGTGGAAGCAGGTGAACTCTGCTTTGAAGGGCTCTTCCGCTTTTGGCTAAGGTATCGCTCAACAGTGGCTCTGAACTCTGAACTCGGTTCGTGCAACTGCAACGATTCCGCTTGCACAGACGAATTTCACGTGGAATGGCTTTCCTGCTCCTTCTCGCTCTTGCAAGAAGGCTCGCGAAACGCCGCCACATCTTCCAGCGTCGGTATCGAAGCCATGCTGGCGAGTCGCAGCGGGAATGCACTTTCATTTCTTCAAGTTTACCCTCTGTCGAACTCCTTTGCTCTGTTCATCACTCCCTCTCTCTTTCTTTCTTTCACTCTCGCTTACTGTTTCACTCTCTTTCAGTCTATCGCTTTTTCACTCTCTCACTCTTTCTCAATCTTTCACGCTCTCTGTCTCTCTCTCTTTCCTTTTCTCTCTCTTTCTCTTTCTCTCGAGGGGGGTTGGCTGTAGATTACCCAACTCCTCAAGCTCTACCTACTGTGAGCTTCATGGCTTCCTGGATGCTGCCATTCTCCTCACTCAGGGGTGGCTGAACGGAGTTGTGTTCTGTGACTCCCACTCTGCCCTTCACGCCCTCACATCAGTAATAACATTGTGTCGCAGTGTTGTGCATAGAATACTTTCCCAGCTTGCTATACCCCACGATAGATCTCTTGTGCGCTTTTTATGAGTGTCTTCTCAAGCTGGTCTCACGGCTTATGAAACTGTGGACAATCTTGCTGAGACTGCTTGTACCCTGGACATGCCTGATATACATGCCACCCCCTCCCTTCGGTGTTATAGAAAAAATATAAACTATATCATGCCTTAATAGTGATTCGTAGGAATGTTGAACGTGATAGCAGTGTTTCCATCCGACACTACGATTTTTTTTTTTTTTTTGTGAACTGTGCACACAAATATCATCGCCATTGGCTCATGACACGCCAGGTGATAATTTAGACACTATTCTTGTGAGTCATCCACATTTTGGTTTTCTTGTTTCTTTGCACGCTCGCGTTTGTGATTGGGAATGTGAGTATGCATATTCATATAAATATGTGTACATATAGTTCACAACGTGCCCCGCGAGACACGGTGATGCACCTTTTATACTTCCCTTTAAAATCATTTGTTGTCCCCTGGACGTAGGAAATTCTTCAAATCAAATCTCCCCCCCCCCCCCCCCCATGTCTCTCTCTCTCTCTCTCTCAGGGTCTGTCTGTGTCCGTAACAGGCACAGAACCTTAGTACAATGGCTAGCAGGGGTAGTTATAGTTGTATTGTAGTGTTTCACTAATAACCTTGCTTTGTTCATCTTGTTAATTTTCATTCATTTCTGAAAAAAATGGTATTGCCAATATGGCCAGCGGAGTTATCGAAAACGAAATAAAAGGAAAATAATACCAGTTAAAACAAAGGCAAATTGAACATAAAACAAAGGTAAATACTAAAACCGAACATAAAATGGCATTAGGTAAACAAATACAAAAAAAAAAAAAAAAAAAAAAACGGTCCAGTATGACATTTTAAATAACTAATACAACAAAGCATTCTTCTTTAAATGAAAACCGCCCTTTTGCCTTGTAGACCATAACAACACTCTACTTAACTTTTGAAACAACCGAAGGAAAAAGGTGGG
>NC_061832.1:8946930-8949430 GCF_019202785.1 Penaeus chinensis
AAGGATTTCTACATATCTGCTGCCAGTAATTCAGCCAGGCCGTCATCCGTCACCTCCCCGACACCACTTGCATCCGCCCAAACAACGCTGTGGTGATTCAGCCACTCCTCACAATCACATTCTCTGGTTTAAATGATAGCACTGCATTAGCTACAAAAATAGACATATATAAAAATGTTTTAGCATTCATATCTATTAATAAGATCATCATGTCATAATGAATCCTCCTTACGAATTCCGGAGCAACTATTCGATACATTATGAACCAGAGCGAGAGCAATTCGAACCCCAAAATAGCAACCCATCCGTAACATGAGGTTCTGTTCGTTATTGAATGATTCGACACTCCTAACGACAGTTTTCTGTGTAGCTGTACACTTATAGAAGAAAAGGAGAGGAGGGGAGGGAGGGAGAGGGGGGATCCCGTAATAAGGCTTCAAGAAAGTCCAGTCCCTTATTACGGCCACTGGGGGAGGAGGGGGGGGGTCCCCTAAGAAGCCTTTAAAAAACTTTTAACACTAATGAACGGTTCGTTAGTCCAACGGCCGAGTCGCTGTCCTCTGGCCGGAGATGCCAGGATCGATTCCCGGCTAAGGACCCTCTGGAGCATCGTTTCATTTTGTTCGATTTATTTCTTGCAAGAAATCGACTTTTTTGTTTTCCTGATACTTTTCTGACTATATTCTATTTTCACTTTTATAAATGTTCTCCTTTCCCTTCTTTAACTTCATTTCGCTTTGTATATTTTCTGTTTTCTTTGTATCTTTCCGCCTCCTGTTTTATCTACTTTCATTTTGTTATTCTTATAAAAGAGGAAACCAGACTGAGAGATATAAAACATATATAAATATATTCATATGCTTATATGCATACATAAACACACACACACACACACACACATCTCTCGAGTGTGAGAGTGAGAGAGAGAGAGAAAGTGAAAGAATGGGAAAGTGAAAGAGATGAAGATAATGATTAGGATAGTCATAATGACGATCAAGATGATGATGGTGGTAAAGGAGATAATTACGACAATATATAACAATAATAGCATTAGTGGTAACGAGAATAATAATAACTATTGCATATTAGCATCAATTATGATGTAAAAAATGTTATTATTGATAATAAAACTAATAGAATATAGCGAATTCCCCGAAAAACAAAATGGCTGCTCTCCCGTGGATGTTTCGTCGACTTGCTTTCACAGACCGTCAACTTCGTACTTTTTTATCAATAAACCTAAAAATGATAAAGTATCGCCAGATTATTGACGAACGAGCTTCTGGAAGATAGAAGAAACTAATATCGAAGTCCGCAGGACAAACAGATGATCTATGAAGTGTATTTAAAGCGAGATAAGATGATACCGTGACTTGCCATCATTATTATTGTCATCATCATCATTTTTATCCTTATCATCAACATCACCATCACTATCATTATCATCATTAACATCATCATTATCCTTATCATTATTATCATCATTATTACGTATTAATCACCTTGAGGGAGACGAAGATGAAGATAAAAAGAGAGAGATAGATAGATAGATAGATAGATAGATAGAGAGAGAGAGAGAGAGAGAGAGAGAGAGAGAGAGAGAGAGAGAGAGAGAGAGAGGGAGAGAGAGAGACGGACAGACAGACAGATAGACAGAGAGAAAGAGAGAGGGGGCGAGGAGGGCCAGAGAGTTAGATAAAGTGAAAGAAAGAGAGAGAGGAAGAGGGTGGAGGGGAGGGAAGGAGGGAAGAAGAGAGTTATCCAAAGAATCACAACAGGCAAGCAGCATCTTCGCCACCGAGTTCCAGAGCGACTGGCGCCAGGGTCCGGCCGGCGGCGAGCGGCGCAGACAGCGTGGCGCCAGAGGAGCACTGCGATGTCAGAGGTCGAAATTATTTCCACAAATTGTTTAATATCTAATTTTGCTGAGATTTATAGTCTGTGTTTTTGACGAAATGCTTTTACTAGTGACGGTGATGATGATGGAGGTAATGGTGAATATGATTAGGGTGATGGTGAGTATTATGATGGTGGCATTGGTGTTGTGATACTGATGATGGTAGTGGTGACGATGTTGATGATAAAGATGGTGATAATGAGGATGATGATAAGGGTGATGATGATAGTGATAGATGATGGCAAGGTTAGTTATGATGATAATGATGAAGATGATTATGATACTGAAGTTGAGCTTAATGGAAATATTGTTGTTCCTGGTGATAATGATGATGCAATGATTGTGATGAGTATGGTGACAATGACGAAATTCATGATAATGGTGATAATTATGAAGATTGTAATAATGATAATGATTATAAAGAAGGTAATGATGATGGTGATAATGGGGATGATGATGATGATAAAAGCATTGCTGCTGTTGATGATAATCATGACGAGGATGATGATGATAAAGGTTATGGCGATGATGAGAATGGCAATGAGGGCTAATATTATGATGATAATGATAGTGAAGACAATACGATTGTCCGCCTGAATCCAA
>NC_061832.1:8954430-8956930 GCF_019202785.1 Penaeus chinensis
ATCCCACTGATGGCAGAAGAGAGCGTTGTTGTTGTGCCCCTTGGAAACAGCGTACTTATGTTGAGACAGGCGCTTAGTGAGACTGGCGCCCGTCTCGCCAAAGTACTGTTTGTCACAGGAGGTACAAGGAATAGCATAGGTGCCCACCTTCGAGGAAGAGGGTGGGCTGGTGTGGACCAGGTTACGGCGGAGAGTGTTCACCTGGCGAAAGATCAGCCTGCAGTTGAGTGTGAAGAGGGCGGCGGAGAGAGTAGATCTCCTCAGTGTAGGGCAGGCTGAGGACGGGCAGCCGAGGAGTCTCTGTAGTGGGGGAGTCGTGGTAGAAGGTACGCCGTGCCCTGGATAACGCGGCGTCGAGAACATGACGAGGATAGCCCAGTTTGGAGAATGAACGACGCAGGAAGTCGATCTCTCCATCCAGGTATTGGGGGTCACAGATACGGAGGGCGCGGAGGAACAGCGAAGTGGCAACACCTCTCTTTACATGGAGGGGATGGTAAGAGAAGAAGTGTATGTACATACCACTATGCATGGGCTTCCTGTATATGGAGAAAGAAAAATGGTCAGCAGAGCGATGTACCAAGGTGTCCAAGAAGGGGAGCTTGTTGTCAGCCTCCCATTCCACCTTGAAACGGATGGAAGGGGAGAGGGAGTTCAGCTGGGTCAGGAAGTCCGAGAACTGGGCAGGGTCATGAGGCCAGAGAGCGAAGACGTCGTCGACATACCTCAGCCATACCGTCGGACGAAGGGAGAGGGAAGGGAGAAGTTCGGACTCGAAGAATTCCATAAACAGGTTAGCCAAGACCGGAGAGAGGGGAGAGCCCATGGTCACGCCGAAGGTCTGGGAGTAGAAGCTACCCTCAAAGGAAAAGGAATTCGACTCCACACACAGACGAATCAGCTGGAGGAAGACGTCGGTGGGCAGAGGGAGACGAGGATCCTCAGAGGGGAGCTTCCTCTCAAGGAAAGCAAGGACGTCATCCAGTGGGACCTTGGTGAACAAGGAGTCTACATCCAAGCTCATCATGGTCGCCGGCGGGACTCCACGGACACGGGAAATGAAGTCCTGAGAGTGGCGGAGGTGAGCAGGAGAGAAGGTGCCGAGAAGGCACTCTCCGCCGTAACCTGGTCCACACCAGCCCACCCTCTTCCTCGAAGGTGGGCACCTATGCTATTCCTTGTACCTCCTGTGACAAACAGTACTTTGGCGAGACGGGCGCCAGTCTCACTAAGCGCCTGTCTCAACATAAGTACGCTGTTTCCAGGGGGCACAACAACAACGCTCTCTTCTGCCATCAGTGGGATACAGGCCATCTGATGGACTGGTCAGCGGCGCGAATTATCTTTCCTTCCGCTGACGTCCACGCCCGCAGACTGGTGGAATCTTCCCTAATTAAGCTGCTTCTCAATTTCAACCTGAACAGCGGCTTTTCTCCTGCTGACAGTCTCCTCGCTTCCCACATCCTTCGCCTTCTCCCGTATGCTGGCCACCCTTTACACAGTCCGCCCGACCCTCCCGACCTGACCTGCCCGACCTGATCTGACCTCCCTTCGTTTCCGTTCGTCTGTCCTCACCTGCCCCGTGTCTCCGCGTTGCCTTTCCTCTCTCTGTCTTATACCCCCTCCTCTTCCGTGCCTCCTCAGACCTGAAGATGGAATCCAGGTGGATTCCGAAACTGTAGTCTCTCTTTTTCATTAAATCTAGTTTTACAGTGTGGGTATTTATACCATAGTATCAACGCGGTAGTGTGTTTTCTCCTTTTCATATATACATACATATTTATATATGTATGTATGCATATATATATATATATGTATATTTATGAATATTATAACATATGTATGTATTTATGATATATTTGTATATCTATATCTATATATCCATATATATATATTCATGTATATGTATATATATTTATATCTATATGTATGTATATATATTTATATCTATATATATGTATATATATCTATATATATATATATATATATATGTATATATATATATATATATATTTACATATGTATACATACATACATGTGTATATATATATAAATATTTAAATATATATATATATATATATATATATATATACAAACATATGCATTTATATATGTATGTATGCATATATATATATGTATATTTATGAATATTATAACATATGTATGTATTTATGATATATTTGTATATCTATATCTATATATCCATATATATATATTCATATATATGTATATATATTTATATCTATATGTATGTATATATATTTATATCTATATATATATGTATATATATATCTATATATATATATATATATGTATATATATATATCTATATATATATATGTATATATATATATTTACATATGTATACATACATACATGTGTATATATATATAAATATTTAAATATATATATATATATATATATATATATATATATATATATATATATATATATATACACACACAAACATATGCATGTGTATATATATATGCATATGTAA
>NC_061832.1:8991930-8994430 GCF_019202785.1 Penaeus chinensis
AGCCTGATGATAGTTAAGGTATAATGATGTTGATAATGTCATTTGAGTTTTATGAATATTTTGATTCGGTCATTCATGATTAAGATGATTATATACTGATGATTGTGATATTAATTGGGAAATTTACTTCATTTCTCATTGATTAGAATTGAATGAAATAATTTTCTATTGAAATTGTATATCTTTGTTTTGTAAGAAAATATAGATGACCACTATGAATAGAAAATGGGATTATGCAAATATAAAGGAAGACAAAGGAAGAAGAAAAAAAGCAAAACAAAGAATAAAATAAAATTAAAATAAAGAAACAAAGAAATAAAATAAAATCAAAATAAAACAAGGAACAAGACAATTAAGAAACACAAACAGCAATCAAAGGTGCTTGTGACCCCCCCCCCCCCTATTGTTAGAACGCAGAACTGGACGTGAAAGTCATGTAAAAGTGCAGCAGAAAAGAAAAAAGAAAAAAAAAAAGTTCTAACCACAAATAGGGCATTGGCGTTTGTACCCAGGGATTATTCGTAACCTACAGGTAATTAGAGCTCCGTGGGTACGTTCCCGTCTCTCTGCTTTTCTGTATTACCTGCCGGAATATTAGTCAGGGATGGTACATTGGTAATAGTAATTATAGTAGTAATAATGATTATAGTAATGATGGTGATGATAATGATCATGAAAAGGAAGATGAAGACGGAGATGTTGATGATGATGATAGTAATATTACTACCACTGCTATAACTACCATTACTACTACTACTACTATTATTACCACGAACGAGAATGATAATGATAAGGATTCAGTGACAATAACTTTTTGTTGTTTTATTTATTTATTTATTTATTTATTTATTTATTTATTTATTTATTATTATTATATATATATATTTTTTTTTTGATTAGAGAGAAGAGCAACAAGAACAAGAACCATCTTTTTCCTCCTACAACCCTCGGCGAAATAATTGACGTTTCACCTGGCAACACGACTAACCCCTACGCATGCACTATGGGGTTGCCTATTTGCACTTTTCGTCTGCTAAGAAAAAACAACAAGGCTTTTATCAGCCAATTATGTACAGTCTACTCACGCCCCTTACGGAAATTAAATTGAATTTCTATGTGTTTTTTGATAGTAAATTACACTATTTAAAGACTAAACTGAAGGAAAAATAGAGAACGAGCGAACGGGCTACTCAGGGAATTTCACGGCATCGTTTGAGTGAGAGTCTACGATAAAAGAGAAAAAATATTAATAAAAACTTGCTCACTTTTGAAACTTCTGATGATGGTCCTTTTCTTATTCATATGTGTAAATATATAGTCTTTAGTGCCGTTGTTGAGTGTGGTGATAACATTTCGTATTTAAACACCGAAAGTTGCAGCATGTTGTGTTAATTCACTTACAGTGATGATGAAAATGGTACTGACAACTGTATAAGTTATGATATTTGTAAAAGTAATATCATAGTAATAAGAATCGTGGTAAGGATGACAATAATAAGGATAATGGCAATGATGATAAGTATGATAATGATGATAATGACATTGATAAGGGGCGTTATGATAAACAATAGAATATACATATAATGATAAGTGTAACGATAATGTAAACGTAATAACGATGATAATAATTATAAAAATATGATAATGATAATGATGACGGCAATAGAACTAGAAGAGAGATGATCCGACCAATAATACCAATAATAATTATGATTACGTAAACTACAATGACAATGAAAATGATAACGACAATGGTGACTATAATATGGATAATAAGACATTTGAATAACAAAAAGAACAACCAAACTAACCGCGATAGAAGAATTCTATATTATTATACAATTACCAACACAAACGAGACCGCCTTCCCCAACAGATGACACAGGGGTAAGGTCAGCGATTTGGGAAGCAGACATGACTCAGCAGTTATAGCCAACGCACAAGCAATAGTTATTATCGCGTTTCTATGTCTTTCTAAATGTTAAGTTATGTTTCAGTGTTAAGTTTGGTTGTAATGGTAATCATGGCGGGGTGTATCACTGTAAGGATAATGGTGATAATGGTAGTTATAAGAGGGTGAGGGGAGTGATGTAGTGGTGCAAATAATAATAATGTTAATTATCAGGGAAATCGCAGTAAAAATGAATAAACTTTTGATAATAATGGTAATAGTTAAGGTGGTAGTAATTACACTAAAAGTTGATACCAGAATCATAATGGCAACAGCAATAAGAGTTACAAGTCCAGTACAAACGGAAGAACGGGCATGTCCCCTCGTTTTCTTTTTGGTACCTCTACATCAGATAAAAGACGTGTATTTTATAAATCAATTTCTTGCACTGAAATATCTCTATATATTGTTTCTTTTTTATGTCTTTTTACATCATGTATATATATTTTAAAGGTAATATGACTCGTGACCAGCAGAGCAATGAACTTCACCTCGAGTGCCTACAAGTAACCCGATCAGGGATACGTGAAGCCACGGTGAGCAGGTGCT
>NC_061832.1:9024430-9026930 GCF_019202785.1 Penaeus chinensis
CAGCACCATTGCAAAGAGATGATATTGTTTACTCTTTTTATACTTCTATTTATTAATTTAGCTAAGTCATATATCCTTAGATGATCATACTACGTAAACAGCAACACTCTCTAGCTGCATGACGTATAAATAATTCACACTATTCCTCTGTCTAGACCATTGATTCTCAAGCAGGGAGTGCGACCCGAGGCGAAGAGTAGGAATTTCTCTTCTCATGCGTGTTGTACTCTGAACAAGAGAGTGGCCTACTACTATCGTCTATGCTAATTTTTTTCTAGTTTCTAGTTATATACTTCTTCTGCACTCTCTCTATCTCTACGTAGCCCACGAGGGAGGGGGGGAAGTTATCGAAAGTTGCAGGGAAGGGGGTGTGAAGGAAGAAGCAATTCGTAAAGAGGGGGTGGTTAAAAAAAAAAAAAAAAAAAAAAAATCAGAACCACTGTTCTGGCCTACTTTCACGAATTTTCCCATTCATCTGTCTACCTCCACTTTTCCCCCATTTATTCCAACCTACTTGTGTTTTCAAGTTGTTTTATTCTTCCTTTTATATTATTCTAACGATTATTCTTTGTCATTCCCTATTCCCATTTTTATTTGAGTTTCCCATCGGGCCTTAACGTTTTTCTTTCCTCTATTTCTCGTTTCTTCTCCATCAACTCTCAGAAAAGGAGAAATTGGCAAGTCACTGTGTGTTTGTTTTTCTTTTGAGAAAAACAAACACGCAAGCATTCAAACACAAAGATAAATAAATTAGAATAAAGTTTGCAAAGATTAAAAATATTGAATATGTATTAAAACAGAAAAGAAACACACACACACACACACACACACACACACACACACACACACACACACACACACACACACACACACACACACACACACACATATATATATATATGTATACATTTATATATACATATATACATACATATATACATACATATATATATATATATATATATATATATATATATATATATATATATATAAACACAAGTACTAAATATCAGCTGATTAGAATGAATAAAAGACGGCGAATCTGGGTGAGTTGCCATTTTTTATTATCCGAGAATGAACGCACTATAGTTGACGCAACTCTCTTGAATTCTCTTTGATTTCTCTCATCCACTTTCATTTCTACCTTCATTTTCTCGCTTTGCCGTCTGCCCCCATATTTGCTTAAAGGTAATCTTTATTCATTTATTTATTTATTAACTGACTAACTGATTTTTCATGCCTCGCGTTGCAACCTCGCATGTTTTATTTTGATAGTCTAGGATTCGGTTCTACATACCATAGCAGATTTATATTTCCTTTTACTATTGGGTTTATTGTAACTGCATATCACTGCAGAGACCCTCTCCTAAGGCCTGCATCTCCCTTTATTCCGTTCGTGATCTGTGAATCAAACTTCCCTTCTTTGACACTGAAAAGTACTTTAAGGAATCTGCTATTTATAAAAAAAAAATCCCTTTAAATTTCCACAATCGAGTCTTCCTCTGTAGAAAATATCATATACGCCATTTTCTTTACAATATTTATTTCTTATATACATCTATCTTCAAATATCCTTTATCCCTCCAATATTATTTTCTGCCCCATCCCTGTTAATATCCAAACTATCTATGCCATTCGGAAATAGCATACGCTGATCTATAACGCCCCTCACGTCACACATCTGCAATAATGTCGAAGAGGTATCATATATCGGCTCCATGAGAACAACCCTGCTTGTAGCAAGGTCAACAAGAATTAACATCACCTTTATTAACACTATAACTTGTTATCTTGAGTTCATCCTGATTCTCATTGTAGTTCTAGTCCGTTACTCCTTATCTTCCACTTATCTTACGTACGTTTCCAGCGAGTGTGTATCTTGCTGTATCTCCATATCTCTTGCCTTAGGCCTTTGACTTAAGCCTTCTTTGATCGATAAATACGGAACGTAGTTTTTTCTAATCTTTCTATTTCCTAATCAGCTGTTTGTGAAAGCGAAGATTCGCTTTCTTTTCTAATCTAGCCATTTAATCATCTGTGTGATTAGCTACTCATTGGTCACTGTGTGACTAGTCTTCATCCAATCATTGATATCTTTTTTCTACTATTCATTTACGCTCGTCATTCATCTGCGTAGCCCCTTCATTTAACATAAGCCCATCTGTGTATTCACTGAATAATCATACCACTCATTCACTCATCTTTGACTCCTCATAAAAGGGAATATCTGTGCATTACCTCGTCGACCATTTAATCATTTTCTCATTCATCATTCACTTACCAATCCACAGCTGTACCTATTTTATTATATTGACTCACCCCGCAGCCACATATAACTGCAGCTATCTCTCTCTTCATTCACCAACCATACTACCAGTCACCATTCCCCTTCGCGTTTCAGTCGTGCGTCGTATGCGGAGACCCCGCCCTTTTCCTTCAGCCGAGCGCCGCCCTCGTCTGCGACTCCTGCAGGGCCTTCTTCTGGAGGAGTGTCGTGGAC
>NC_061832.1:9034430-9036930 GCF_019202785.1 Penaeus chinensis
TCATGATGCAGGTATTGTCCCTGGCCTATCCGGAGACGGGGCTGGAGGATCCTGCCGTGGTGGAAGAAGGCAGGAGGCGCTATGGCGGCCTACTGTCGCGTTACCTGCTGGCAGTGTACGGCCCCGAGGCGGGGGTTAGCATGTTCAGGGCGCTCCTCAGCAGCCAGGTCGAGATGAGGCAGCTGGTGGAGATTAACCAGCACGTGGAGCTGGTGCCTCGGGTATCCAGACAAGAGGACACGAACGCCGGGGCGGTGCTGAACAAAGGGATCCAGCTGGTGTGTGACGGCGCCATGGAGATCATCGATCAGCTGATGAAGCAGCAGGGAAGCAGCCACGAGAACAGCCTCATCTCGGAGCTACAGCAGAGATCTCGCGCGCTCGCGGTGGTCAGGCCCGAAAGCGAGGCGAAAGTGGACGACCCCGAGCACCTGGTTGTGATCAAAGACGTGCTGCGGCGTCTGGCCAACTGCAATGACCCGAAACTCCTGGCGGATGCCCGGCGAATCATACCCACGGATCTCTTGAAACAGTTTCATAAAATGCTCGAGTGAGAAGGGAATTCTCTGTTTCGAGACATGACAGGGTATGTGGCGAATGAGTGTAAAATAAACAGAAATGGTGATAAAAGTAAATCAATCAATCAATAAATAAATAAAAGAAGACTGATGATAACGCTGTTGCAGTTTAGGCAATATAATATTACGGAACAATTGTACCAAAGGTCTAAAGAAATTTGACATACAAATGAAACCGAATTAAAAGTCCGTGCCACCTTGCATTTATTCATGCATTGTGTTGCGTTTGTGAGCGTATGCTGTGTATATTATGAGGTTGGTGTATGTGTATCGTGAAGTGTGGAACTAAAGCATTATTTTGTATTTTTTTTTTTTTTTTTTTGTTCACCCGTCTTATCCCCTTTCCTTTCTTTCCATCCTTCTTTCCTTTTTTTTCTTTCGTTCTCTTTTTCCTTTCCCTCCCTCCCTTCCTCCTCTCCCATTCCCTGTTCTCTGCTTGCCTTTCTCCCCCTCCCTCCTTCCCTCTATCCCTTCCTCCTCCTCCCTCCTTCCCTCTATCGCTTCCTCCTCCTCCCTCCTTCCCTCTATCTCTTCCCCCCCCCCTTCCTCCCCCTCCATCCTTCCCTTTATCCCTTCCTCCCCTTCCTCCTTCCCTCTATCCCTTCCCCCCCTCCCTCCTTCCCTCTATCCCTCCCTCCCCCTTCCGTTTCCCCTCTTCCCCTTCTTCCCTCTCCCTCCTTCCTCCCTCTCTTCCCCAGCGCATTTTTTTTACGCGTGGACATGTACGCCCAGTGAACGCCATAACGTGTAAATGGTCACATAAGAGATTAGCTTAAGAAGCCAAACGAAACCGGCGCCCATATTTGTATATTATTTCCAGAGTGTGATGACAGAGCAAATCTTGACACCTCTCGTGCCATTGTCTACAATTGCTCATTTGAATGAATGTGTGAAAAGACTAAGATTTGGAGTATGTCTAAGCTAACAGAGCCAAATGTTAACTATATCGTGCCTGATATACTCAAGGAGCTAATCCTCAGGTGAGATGAAGTGTGTATTTGTGCATGTGTGATTTTATATATACATACATGTGTATGTTGTTAGGAAATATGAATTACATTGCGTATATATAAAAAACGTGGTTTTGATATCCACTTCTTTTTAAAATGGAATCTTTCTCATTTCTCGTTGTTGCAAGACGGTATTAATGGGATATAAATCATATTCAATTCTTCATAATAGTCTAAAATATGTTATTCATTATTGTCACTGCGTTTCCATAAAATGAGAAAACTCTGCTACTCCGGTGAATATCTATTTTTGTAAAAGAAAAGTTAAATATTTGAGAGATTGTTAAACCATGGTTAAAGAACTTCACAGAACATGAATTAAATTGTATTTGGTGTTTCTTTGCCGCCGTGGCTAAATGATGTGTCCACGCTGTGAATGGATTCCGAAAACTATTACCAGGATAAGGAAGTAAAGGATGAATCAGTTCTCTTATTGAAATATGGTACTAATTGGAATGGATAAAATCAATTACCTAGCAGTACAAGATTAAATATGACAGAATTCAAGGGAAGATGTAACTCTCCGAACGTTAACCGCACATCTTACGAGGGTAAACATTAAAGAAAGAAATATGGACTTTCATTTCATGCAGGTCGATCGAGAACATAATTTAAACATCTGAAACCATTTGATTGCTGAGCATTATAATATGAAGGAGCGTGTGCCGATAGCCAGTAAGGAAATGACTGATCGAGTTTGAAAGGCAATTATTGCAAATGTAATACTGGTAAAAACAAGATGAATAGTAATTCTAATGATCATAAAAACAATGGCCATCATGCTAATGATAATACTATACAAATATGTGAGCGGGGGATACGCACCCCTCCCCTTGAATTAATAATGACGCTGGGATTGTCTTCACATGCGTGACAAGAAAAAAACGAGGAAAATCTTCAATCACAGTAGCC
>NC_061832.1:9041930-9044430 GCF_019202785.1 Penaeus chinensis
TAATGCAGAATTCTCGGTAAATCGCATCCAACTGGCACTGGATATGATCCATAACTGGGGCCTCCAGTGGGGTTTTAAGTTTTCCACAAGAAAGAGTATTGTGGTCGTTTTTTCACATAGGAGGAGGCCGAACATCAGGCTAACCCTAGACAACCACCCAATACCTATTAAAAAATGCAATAGCCTACTGTTAACAATTCGTTCCATGACCTTGCATAAGCAACTTGTCAACGCAACGCAATAGGAGATGGCAGATCTGGGATTACCCCTAAATTTCATTGTACACTTCTAGCAACTTAATCATGGCATCATGATTAAGATGCTTTATCTTCTCATATCGAATCTCATCGGGGCCTGGGGATGTTCCTGTACAGGCTTCTAGGGCTCGGACAAGCACATCCATTTTAGATCTTTATTGTAATCAAAGTCATCTCCTGTGGCAAAGTGAATTGGTTGCAGCTCAGCCGCTTCCTTGATGGTCAGGAATGCGGGATGGTAATTGTCTGAGCTGCTTGTATGAGAGAACTGCCTGGCGAGTGCATTAGCAATGTCTCTAAGTAATTTAAAATCAGTACCCTCGTAAATGTTAATTTTGAAAGACGTTTCTTATCTATTATATTGACAGTGGATATTTTGGTATCTGTTAATTGTAGAGACAAAGCTCCGCCAGGAGTCTCTTTTTGCTTGTCTTATTACTCTACGAGCCCTAGCTCTTGCTTGTTTGTAGTTGCAAAAGTTCTCGTTATTGATGTTATTTTTGAAAAGCCTGTAGGTCTTAACGCTATCTGGCGAAGTTTTAGGAATGGTGTAAGCGCCAATTCATGCGCTCAGATTATTTGTGTTAACTCAAGGTGACTGATACCACTGCGTAGAACTCGCTCCACGATTTATTGGAATGCGGTCAAACCTGTAATCAATACATAATCAATATAATATCAATTATACTCAATACAATAATAATACAATGATAATCATAGTTACTGTTACAATTCAACTTAGATTCACTAACGAGATTATATCAGTACTTATAATATTATAACTATAGAAAGAATACATTTTACTGGTTGCTAAGAATATCACTTATCCTACTGCTTAAGGTAAACAATAACATATACGGACACTAGTCTATATCTATACATGAATGTGTATGATACATACGCATAGTGGGAACAGTCAAGGCCTTTAACAGAAGTCTTCAGATCGGTCCCTATGTACGTGTTGTCGAGCCAGTATTCACTCTCAAACTGCTCTACAAACCTGTGATGGCCCCCTTTCGTGAGACAACCTTCCATCCATATATACGTCAACACAAGGGACAAGGCCTAATTCAGCACATATACAAACGGAGGAGCACGGCTATGGCATTATCCTTATCGCAACCCATGAGGAAAACGTCAACCAAGTCCTCGAGGGGATGATGTACGTGTGATGCTGATGCCAGCAGCTACGCCATGCCGATGGTAATGGCAGTGGCTACAGAGGTTATACACGTGATGCTGATTCCAGCAGCTACGCCATGCCGATGTTGAATAACAGCGGCTACAAATGGATAGCAATGCTGCTTCCATTATCGAATTCTGAATATTGTTTACTTTACCATCAATGGTTTCTCCAATAAGTTCGAGCTTGACGCTCCTTGTGAAGGCGACCCAGTCTGCTGTTTTTATGTTAAATTTGGGTGCTGAAAATAGGATGATCGCTTCCCAACGAGTCGTCAATGGTGTGTCACAGGCACTTGGCTGCTATTGATGAAGAAACCGGTGACATGTCAATAAAGCTCAAATTACCGGTATTATCACCTAAAATTACCTTATTTTGTGGCAGACTATCCTGAAGAGCAAAGAGCTCATCATAAACTGAACATGTAGGCAGATACGTTCCATTAGTTTTAACTTTGCATGTGACAAACTCCAAAGTAGAATCAACAGTCACTTCTGTAAAAGGGAGGCTTTGGTGGATGTACATGGCGACTCCGCCTCCGCCCCTACCCTCACGATCCTTCCGACATAAATGGTAGTTCCTCAGCGAAACGACCTCAGGGACGGGGTGTGTTAAGTGCGTTTCTTGGAGAACTATAATATCGGGAGCATAGGACGAGGCTAATAATTTAAGGTCATTTACTTTAGATCTAAGACTTCTACATTTCCATTGTATAATGGTTGACGCGAAGATTACGTTTTATGGGGTTTAGAAGTGCCTTGTATGCCAGTTTTAATTTTCTTTTTTTGGGAGGGAGATTCCTCCTCTCCCTCGCTTCCCAGGGGCCTCCCATGGGTATTTTTGGAGACAGTAGCCTCCATATCCTGCGTCGCGCTGCCAGGGAGACGCCCGGTGGAAGATGATCTGTTCCGAGAAACAGACCAAACACCAGGCGAAGTCCTAGCAGGACGAGAAGGTGCGATCCAGATTGTGTTTTGGTATCATCCTCCTTATATGCTGCTGCTTTCGCTGGGTTGTATCAGCATTTGTTGAATTGTATTTTTCAATTCTTTAATTTGAC
>NC_061832.1:9089430-9101930 GCF_019202785.1 Penaeus chinensis
TGTTATTTGTATGATTATTATCATCATTATTATCATTATTATCATTAGTGTTATTTATATGATAATTATTATCATTATTATCATCACCATTATTATTATTATTATTATTGTTGTTATTGTTATTATTATTATTATTATTATTATCATTATTATTATTGTCATCATTATCGTCATTATATTTGTAATCTTTCTTACTATACTTATAAGTATTATGATTATTACTGTTTTATATTATTTTTTTTATTATCATTATCATTATAATCATTGTTGTTATTATTATTATCATTATTATTATCAATATTGTTATTATTTTTTATTATTATTATTGCTGTTATTATCATCATCATTATATCATTATCCTGCTGCTGCTGCTGTTGCTGATGATGATGATGATGAGTGTGCATCCATGTACACACGCGCATGCACATGGGCATTCACACACGGATTTGCATATATTTGGTGATACGATAACGGAGCCCGACTGCTGCCTTGTCGTTCTGTCCGTGCAAGGTCAAAGGCTATGGGAACTCACCCTATACAAAATATTTTCCTGCCTTGTGGCATCTGCAAGATGAATAGGCTTCGGGAGTCAACCCCGAGGAAAAATCCGGAGCCGGAGTCCCGAAGGCAGTTCGTTGTGGCTCGCGACCTCGTTCTGGCAACTCCTGCGACGCCGCTGGTGCCAAACCGTAACGGTCATGGTGAACATGTATCTATATATATATATATATATATATATATATATATATATATATGTATATATATATATATATGTATATATATATACATATATATATATATATACATATACATATATATATATATATATATATATATATATATATATATATATATATATATATATATATATATATATATATATAAATAAATATATATATATATATATATATATATTTTTTTTTTTATCAGCCTACTTTGTTGACTGACACATTATCAGATTCCCTCTTTCACTCCTTGCTTTCATCCCTAACAGCGTGAACCAAACTGGCTCATCAGATGCCGTGAGGCCGGCTGTTGGCCTCGTCCGAATCGCTGTCGCTGTCCTCGCTCAGCTCCTGCTCATCAGAAGTAGAGCAGAAACCCTACGGTGTCGAGCGGGGAATCGGACTCGTCCGCATCCGAATCGTCGCTGTCGGAGAACAGGCGCCGTTCGCGCACCTGTGGTTTGGCGGTCAAAGCCTGCTCCACGAGCGGACTGGAATCGCTGTCACTGTCCTCGCTGTCGCTGTCTTCGCTCAGCTCCTGCTCCTCCTGCGAATAGCGGCGCAGAAGCCTTTCTGTGTCGCGCGGGGATTCGGACGAGTCCGAGTCCGAATCGTCGCTGTCTTGGAGGAGGTCCCGCAAGCGCAGCTGTGCTTCGGCGGTGGCAGTCAGCTCCTGCTTCGGCCTATTGGCCGGACTTGGGTTTGTGGCAGCAGGTGAGCTCTGCTTCGAAGGGCTCTTCCGCTTCTGGCTAAGGTATCGCTCAACAGTGGCTCTGAACTCTGAACTCTTGTGCAACGGCAGCGATTCCGCTTGCACAGACGAATTGCACAGAAGGGCTTTCCTGCTCCTTCTCGCTCTTGCAAGAAGGCTCGCCAAACGCCGCCAGATCCTCCAGCGTCGGCATCGAAGCCATGCTGGCGAGTCGCAGCGGGAATGCACAGCAAATGCAAATGCAAGTCACTGGTCGAAGAGCTTTTCGACTACTGTGATTTTTAAGGGAAACGACTGGGTACCTTGTCTTGAAGTAAAGGGTAGATCTTTGGTGAGAGTGTGCGTCAGTGTTTGAGCATTTGCACACACATACCGTGTGTGTGTTCCTTTGTGAATGTGAGTGTGAATGTGCTTGCACATGCTAATGTGTTTGTGCGCGCGCGCGTGTGTGTGTGTGAGCGCCCGCGCGTTTGTGTGCGTATGTGTGTGCGCGCGCGCGCGTTTGTGTGTGTGTATGTGTGTGTGTGTGTGCGCGCGCGTGTGTGCGTTATGTGTGCATGTGGGTGTGCGTGCGCGCGTGTGTGCGTGTGTGTGTGTGTGTGTGTGCGTGCGAGTGTGTGTGCGTGCATACGTGCGTGCGTGTGTGTGTATTTATGTGTTTGTATGTATGCGTGTATATGTATGCTTGTGTTTGTGCATATATATATAATTATATACACACACACACACACACACACACACACACACACACACACACACACACACACACATATATATATATATATATATATATATATATATATATATATTAACAACCATTCATTCCACTGCAGGACATAGGCCTCTCTCAATTCACTATTGTGAGGTTATATGTCAGTGTCACCCTTGCCTGATTGGATGCCCTGGTCAACCGCGATTCGGCGCGCTAACACTTGTGCCACGGCGGTGACTTCCCCTACGACACCTGCGTTTGACACGAGGGTCGGAGTCCAGTGCTCTAACCATTGGACCATCGCGGCAGTATATATATATATATATATACTTACCTATATGTGTGTGTGTGTGTGTGTGAATGTTTGTCGTGTGCGAATATATGTATGTGCGCACGCGCGCGCGATCGTGTTTATGTGTGATTGTTTCTGTGTATGTCTGTGTGTGTGTGTCTGTGTGCGTATTTGTGTATGTGTGTGTGTGTGTATGTGAGTATGTGTGTGTGTGTGATTTCCAGGCCTCTATGCACCCACAAAGGGGAAAATTATGCAGATAAATAATTTTACTTCTGTAACAGGTTTGCAAATGATTTTTTTTATTATCATTATTATCATTGTTGTTATAATAACGACAATGCTAATGATAATCATGGTTGTTATTATCATTTCCACTATTGGTGTAATTTCTCTCATTATTACAAGTGCTATCGTCATTTTGCAATAGGCGACACCTGAATCTTACAAAACCTTACCTGTGTTTCACTTTGGCATAGATCTGAGGCCCTGAGCTGCCACACCGTTTCTGAAACCTCATTGAGTACGAAATGCTGTGTTCTTAAATTTCCTTGGGTAGAAACACCCGGAATAAATAACAAAATTTCAACTTTAAACTACTGTCTAATCGTGAAATTGATTTTTTTTTTTTTTTTTTTTTTTTTTTTTTTTTACAAATCTGCAATATTCTATAAGGTACATGAAAGTCTGGCGTGGCAAAATGATTGATGGTATAAAATAAGATGACCATGGTACAGTAAGGGCACATGATCTTAGAATAAAATTTAATCATTCAATTTTAGAACCTAAGAGAGAATATTCTTATTCAATGGCAAGATTAAATAGGTGTTAGGTCTCGTCATAGCAAATCCTTTTGCTTCCTCCTCTATTGCTACTAGTTATGGTCGCTGGGAAAAGTTTATCAGGCTTATTAGCTCCGCTGAATAATGATGCCACATCGAGTTACCAAAAGTTTACTAATCACATCCTCCATCCTAAATTTATACTCCAGTTGGCAATAATGTAATTGGTATCACACACGTGTTCTTCTTTTACTCCATTATCTTTTACAGGAGGAATGGAATACGGAGATGAACCAAACATTCGTGAACACGACACTTCTCGAACCTGAAAAACCGCGGAGAAAATACGCTCATCATGACACGAGAGAGTCTCAGTAACACGCTCATAGCCTGTACAGAACATGTTTGTTACTTTTCGTTTCGTCTTCGCTATCCGGAATTGACTGACGTTTTCCTGATATTGCTTATTGTGTAATTATGTATTCATAAGCAACAAGGCTATTGTAATACTTTTAGTTAATATTTATGATTATATGGTTTATTTATTGTAGGCGTAAAATTATTTGTATATTAAACTAAATGCCGATGTGAGCATCCTCACAACGTCGGGCCAGGAACGGAATCCCCAGCTAGCAGTCGTGGCTACAGCATTTGCTATGCTTAGTGATGTTGTAGTGAACCATAAGAAAACGAAACCATCAAGGGGGGTCCCAAGCAATTCGTGGCAGGGCTGGATGCCTGAAATCTCCACTTGTCACCACCAGGGACCACCACCGTGGACACCCCCCCGTTACAACGACGAGTTATTTTATTTTGAATATGAATGTATATACTTTCTTTAGTTTTTATACTTGTTTCTGCCTTGTAATTAATGTCTTAAAACTGTTCATAGTGTTATTTTTATCTTATCATATTATAAGCCTCCAGAACCACAATCACTTAACTGCTGGTTCCCGCCTCTAAGACGATGTCAGAGGTATGGGAGATGGACAAAAGAGTCACGCTCGCACGGCCCAGGCTACAGGTACTCTATCTCCCAATCCACGGGTTGATTGACAAAAACAAGTGGTATTCTAGCAGTAAGCCAGAGATCCTTGGCGGAAGACTGCTTGCTCAGGATAACCCTTGCTGCAGGCATAGAGAGAGGCCGTAGTCGAGCCTTTTTCTTTGTTGATTTAACCTTACGGTGATTTACGGTGACGGACGGAGGATTCGAGGCTTTTGTAAGATAAGTTATGTGTGCACCAGCAGTATATGCCGGCTTTGCTATATCTTTGTCATTTATGTACATATATCCAAGCTATTTTATTAAATATTAGTTTTATATGTTTCTCTGTTTCATTTTCATAGTGATGTTCTTTTAGCAAGGAGTTGTGCCCAGGCTCCTTTTGATTTTCCACACGGGGAGTGTTAAGTTTAAACCTTCGCGGTATTTGTAAAACCCCGTTGTATAATATACTTAAAGTAACATTAGGGAACCAGAAGGGTTCGATATATGATGAATGTTACAGTATATGTGTGTAAATTTCATAAACAATATTTATCCCAAACCCACCGTGCCCTCGGAGAGTGCTTACCGCTCGGCCCGCTCCGTCGGCATAGCGTAGATTTCAAGTAACCAGTAAATAGCTTGAGTGTCGAAGTCTGACACTAAGATCTAGCCTTTCTGGTCACTACAACGTGTTATTTTGGTGGCAGCGGTGGGATAAATATTGCGAATGTAATTTGCCAGAGTTTCATCCCTGCTTAGGCTTATTGTTCATATCGTCTCCAAGTGTGTCAAATTGTTTAACGCGTGAGTTCCCGGTTTCACAAACCAGCGTAGTTACCTTGTTTCGTTCGTGAGCGTAGAATTTTAGCGTTTTAGCTTCTTCAAGTCGCTTGTTGACGTTTAAAATCCCAATTTTTCGTTTTGTTTAGTGTTTTTACATTTACTTCAATTTTTATAAACGTGTACTTGTATTTTTTGCTTCTTACCTGTCGCTTTTAAGGAAGCATCTTTTATGTCTGTGCTTCGGTGCTTCATGTAAACTTTTAAGGAAGCATCTTTTATGTTTGTGCTTCGGTGCTTCATTTAAACCTTTTAAGGAAGCATCGTTTATGTTTGTGCTTCGGCGCTTCATCCAAGTTTTTTTGGACGCATCATTATTTCATTTCTTACTTGGCGCTTCATTTAAGTCTTTTAAGAAATCATCTTTTATGTCGTTTGCGTTTTTTTTGCTTTTATCGTTTATTTTCAAATAGTTTCTTAGTTCCGTGTTTGTGTTTTTTTTTAAGTGTTCGCTTTTTTCAGTAGTTTTTACCGTCTAGTTCGTTTCATGAACTATCGTGAATAACGTATGCATAATTAATTTTGCGTTCTCTCTGAGTTGTGATTTTTGAGGTATTTTACAGATATTGTTGAAAGAACTTGCATCTCTGCTTGTTTGTTAGGAAGTCGTTTGCTGATGTTAAGTTTTCTTACGTTTTAGGCGTAATTTGAATCATGGGACCAAGCAAAAAGTGTAGTGAACGTCTGGTTAGAGACCAGGGGCGTAATATTAACTCGTTTGCACTGCCCGCTCCTCTTGGTGCTCGGTCAAACTCGCGAGATTTGCTGCCTGAAGTGCAAAATAGTAATCAGGCTTATGTTGCTCCTGTACAAGATCGAACGCATCATGAACAGCCCGTTTCCGATAATAATGACCTGGCCACCGAGTCTGTAGGGCCTCGAACTTCATCTCGTGAAGTTTCTTTCTCGCAATACCGAGTTACTGATGAGGAAAACCATCTTGGTTTGTCTATGTTTGACGAGATAATGCTGAGATTTGACGCTATGACGCGCGAGTTAAAGGAAGAAATTAACTCAATTAAGGAAGATGTGCGTGCAAATAGGGATCGCTTGACCGACGTAGAATTCGGTAATAACCAAACTCCGCGACGCGCACCTGACGTACGTGACGCGGGTTCTTCGTCAGCCCATTTCCGAAGTCCGTCTATTTCTCATGCTCCACATAGTGCCGCCCCTATGATGGTAATGCCTCATTCCGGCATAAGTTTGTTTAAAGCGGAAATATCGGCGTCCCACCCGTTACAGCGATCGCAAGAGTTGGAGGCATGGATGAAACAAATCGAGAATGTTACGCAACCCTCCACAGGGGAAGCAATGTGTCAGATGGCACGCATGATGTGTCGCGGAACAGCTGAGGTAATAATCAATTCTAGTGCATTTGATGGCATAAGGGATTGGATGACTTTTAAAGTAAAGTTAAGGGAGAAGTTTCGTGGTGTTTGTTCGCCTAGTGATTACTTTGCGCTTTTATATCAACACCGCATGTTACCAGATCAGAGCCCTTTTGATTATTACCTCAACCTGCAAGCCGCCGTATTACAAGGGGAACGGGATTATCGTAATGCAATTGGTGACCCAGATCTTCTCGCCCGCAGAGTGTTTTTGCAAGGTGTCCCTCAATGGATGCGAGAAGCTTTAGCAATAAGAGACGATGCATCCACAGATAAACTCGTGCATTGTGCTCAGCAGTTGTGGAATACCCGTGTCGGCGTTTCACACCCCCAGCCACGCTCACAACTGACAGGACAACGTCGCCAAGTGGCAACTGACGCTTTCAACCCCAATGTAGCCAGCGTGTACGAGAACCATCCGATGACCAGGCGGTCACCACCTCGATCTCCACCCAGAGGATCCCGACAAGATGAGGACGAGAACAACTACTGCCCATATCACCGCACAACGAGTCACAGCCTCGCTGACTGTCGTGCACGAGCGCGGGAGGAGAGACGCTGTTTTCGCTGCAATCGACGTGGACACTTCGCTTCGTCGTGCCCTGATGATCGCGCGGACCGGCCCTTTCAGCAACGCCAGGGGAGCTTTCGAGGCTCGTCTTTCACTGGCATCACAGTCGACACACGAGCCTACTATCCAACCCCAAGCAGCCGCCCACCAACCCGCACCTTCTCGAACGCCGCCACGCAAGTTGACGACGAGGATTAGCGTTGCTGTGCAGACGGAGGACGGAGTGCAACCAGATATTGCTGACGTCGATTATGAAGAGTCGGATCGAGGACGACCGATGATCCAGGTGCTTGTGAATGACGTCCCCATGAACGCTTTTATTGACACTGGTTCTGCATTAACCATCATCAAGGCTGAATACCTGCAACGATTTCACCTCACTAAACCGCACAGTTGCAATCGTGTGTTACAAGGAATCTCCTGAACACCGATGGAGGTAACTGAAGAGGTTGACTTACCAATGCAGTTTTCAGACTCCGTAAGTATAACTCATCGTGCTTCGGTGCTCAGTACTCGGTTCCCTGGACATATATTACTTGGGATGGATTTTTTGAGGAGATTTCCGTTCAGTTTCCACCACGAACCGCCGCCTCGCCTCAGTTACCTGTGCATCCTGGGCTGTCAACTTGATGTGACATTCACGAAGCACTGCAGTCTTGCCCTTGCCAACCTGTCGGTGGACCCAAGGAGTACGATCACGTCAACCCACGGATGCCCGCTTCACTGCACTAAGCAAACCGAAGTACCGCCTGGTAGTGCAAGCTTCGTCAAGTGCAGGGTACCCCGGAGCGTGACGGATGACGAGATCGAAGTCACCCCTTCAACCCGCCAGCTAATAATCCCCGCAAGTGTGACCAAAGTCGAAGATCGCCGAACTGATATCTGGGTGGTGAACACGACTCCACGCATGATCAAACTGCGCCCGGGTCAAGTGATCGCCCGTGCAAGTCCGATTGCTACAGTGTATGCATCAAACTCCCGGCCTTTGGGAGGCCGTGATGCACCCATCTCCTCACGTCCAACGCCCACCGCTGTTCCAAAAGTTACCTGTGAAGACTTGGCCAACGAACCAGAGTTTCTCGGTGATCTCGAAGATGATGATTTTGAATCAGAATTCGGAACCCAGGATTTCGGATACGACGACTTCATTACCTTCCCTGACACGTTTTTATCCGACAGCTCGACTTCTGAAGATGAAGACATCGGTGAAAACAAGCTCAGAGTTGACGAGGTCCAGACGGTCGAAGATGCTAAGTTCAGTCATCTTCCCGAACAACAGCAGGGTCGGTTTCGTGAATTACTCAACAGGTATGCTGATATCTTCACGGAAGAGGAGTCTGCCATTGGAACCATACCAGGGGTAGAACACACCATTGAAACTGGCGAAGCAAAACCAATCGTTACACGTCAGTGGAGGGTTCCACACGCGGCGAAGCAAGCCATCAAACCCGGAGACGAACCTGAGCCCATGATGTTACCTGTGAACTTTTTAAGAGAAGCCCCAGTCCCAGCATGTGCAATTATCATGATTGTTGGTGTCATGTGTGTTTTTGAATTTGTGTTTTTACCTTTTTATATGTTCTTTTGTAAAGTATTTAATTAGGAGTTTGGATATTCATAAATGATGCTTTTATACAGGCCTGTGATATTTCTGGAATATAACACATTAACTTATCATCCCCGTTCTCCCACAGATTAAGCGAGCTAAGCGAGTGACTCAACCAGATGCCTCTTATGTAACCTGCAAGGCTCATTCTTTGTAAATACTTGGTGACCGTTTTTGTATATTTCCAGCAGGCCCGAACTCTTGCAAATACATGTCACCTAAGCTACGCTTGCAGCTACGCCCCGACCTTGGGAGGGATGTAGTGAACCATAAGAAAACGAAACCATCAAGGGGGGTCCCAAGCAATTCGTGGCAGGGCTGGATGCCTGAAATCTCCACTTGTCACCACCAGGGACCACCACCGTGGACACCCCCCCGTTACAACGACGAGTTATTTTATTTTGAATATGAATGTATATACTTTCTTTAGTTTTTATACTTGTTTCTGCCTTGTAATTAATGTCTTAAAACTGTTCATAGTGTTATTTTTATCTTATCATATTATAAGCCTCCAGAACCACAATCACTTAACTGCTGGTTCCCGCCTCTAAGACGATGTCAGAGGTATGGGAGATGGACAAAAGAGTCACGCTCGCACGGCCCAGGCTACAGGTACTCTATCTCCCAATCCACGGGTTGATTGACAAAAACAAGTGGTATTCTAGCAGTAAGCCAGAGATCCTTGGCGGAAGACTGCTTGCTCAGGATAACCCTTGCTGCAGGCATAGAGAGAGGCCGTAGTCGAGCCTTTTTCTTTGTTGATTTAACCTTACGGTGATTTACGGTGACGGACGGAGGATTCGAGGCTTTTGTAAGATAAGTTATGTGTGCACCAGCAGTATATGCCGGCTTTGCTATATCTTTGTCATTTATGTACATATATCCAAGCTATTTTATTAAATATTAGTTTTATATGTTTCTCTGTTTCATTTTCATAGTGATGTTCTTTTAGCAAGGAGTTGTGCCCAGGCTCCTTTTGATTTTCCACACGGGGAGTGTTAAGTTTAAACCTTCGCGGTATTTGTAAAACCCCGTTGTATAATATACTTAAAGTAACATTAGGGAACCAGAAGGGTTCGATATATGATGAATGTTACAGTATATGTGTGTAAATTTCATAAACAATATTTATCCCAAACCCACCGTGCCCTCGGAGAGTGCTTACCGCTCGGCCCGCTCCGTCGGCATAGCGTAGATTTCAAGTAACCAGTAAATAGCTTGAGTGTCGAAGTCTGACACTAAGATCTAGCCTTTCTGGTCACTACAATGTCGCTTTATACGCTAGCGGAATTTTTATGGAAAGCACTTCGGAAATGGCGTTCTTTACGTTTAAGTTGTCAAATGAACGTGATCCAAAAGAGAAAAGACCATGGCAGTACTAAGCAAACTTATGCTGCTTCATTAAGATCAGTATAAACAGTTAATTCACGCTGAAAGAATAGGGCCAGCTGGAGTTAACGCAGGCCAGAACTTCTCTTCTCTTCTCATTTTCATACAGACATCCCTACATCCACTAACGAATAAGAAGAGAAGCTATATTTAGTATCGTGTTCAATAGGCTATATGGAAGTGGAGTTACCTGGTACTATGTACCCTGTATATTTTCTTACTTATTATTACCATTTAAGGCCCTCAAACATAGGTGGACTTTCAAGTTATCTTCACCGTGTCTGTATGACGGAATGAACCCTTTGTAATCCTTTGAAATTATTTTAGCATCTTCAGTAAGGGCGAGGGCCGTGACATTTTCCATGTCTGATAAGTGAGTTCCGGGCATTTATCTACCCACTGAGAGAAAATTATGCAGAGACAGTTTTACTCCTGTCAGCAGGTCTACAAAATGGAACTGTTATTATTATTATTGTCGTTATCACTGGTACTGTCCTCAATTTTTGTGTTTGTTGTGATGATAATGATAATATTTATCCTTTTATCATTGGCATTATTATTATTATCGTTATTTTTACTGCCATTATGCTATATCAAACAGTTGAACATGAATATTTTGTTTATAAAGTGGATAACAAAATGTCAACTTTAAATTATCGTGCAGCTGAAATTGTTTTCTGAAGTAAAGGCTGTATATATTTTGTTTCCCTTATCTTTTAGCTTTACGTTTACATTACATAAAGTACTTGATGAGATATATGACAATTCATGTATTTATTTTATTTTATTATTTTTATTTATTATCAATATATATATTTTTTTATTAGGAAAAGAGGAAGCATAGATAAAACTATAGTTATATATAAATTCTTAAACAGCCAGGACATAATTTTACTTCCAATCCTGAAAGAGACATACAATATCTAATGCTTTTCTCAATGGCAAGATTATATAGGTGTTTGGGAAAGGAAAAGAAATTATCTTCGTCTGAGTCTTCCCTTCCTCCTCCTCCTTTTCTCTTTTCCCCCCCTTTCCTTTCTTCTATTTTTTCGTCAGTCTTCTTCTCCTCCTCCTTTTTACCCTGCCCCCTCCCCCCATCGACCTCCTTTTACCCTTACAGCTAGAAAATTAATGAGTTTAGTTTAGGCCTCTGTTCACCACGGACGTTAATTGTTCAACTCAATTAAGATTGAAAGCTTTTACTTGCTTCTTAGATTTCTTTGATCAAGATTGGGGCTCTTGGTAGTCACTTGCAATTTATGAAGTAATCATGATGCGCGAAAAAATAAGTTATAGTTAATTTTTATTCGCGAAAGAAAGAATTTTGCGCTCTGGAATTTGAAGTCGGTTGTGCGGAATATTTCGCCGCACGACCAAGATGCCGAATTTCAAAGAGATTCAGTTTCGGTTCGGAGTTGGCTCTCTTCGTCCGAGGTTTTTCTTCATCTTCTTCTCCCCCCCTCCCCCTTCTCTTTATTTTTTTTCTTTTGCCTTTTCATTCATTCCGCCTTGTCCCCCTCCTGCTTCCTACCAATCCTCCTCCCTCTCCTCCGCCTTCAACCTTTTCCTTATCCTCTTTTTATTTCTTTCGTTTTAATTTCTCTTTCCATCTTTCTTTTCCTTCCCCTCCCCCTTTATTCCTGCTAATTAGGCTCGCCAGTAAGGAGTCACTAGGCCTACTCTCATATCCTCTTCGCTGACCAGTGATGCCACATCGAGTTACCGAAAGTTACTTAATCTCACCCTCAAAGTTACCCTGTTTGCGTCACCCGAGATTTATATCCATGTGGTAGTAATGTGCCTATTATCACTTACATTTTTCAATACATAAGCCGTCTTTTGTAGGTACAACGCGTTTGGTGTTTGGCTAACGACGTCACTGCTGGTCATTAATACTGATTAGCTACTGAATGCACTTCTCTCTCTTTCACCCCCCCCCCCCTCTCTCTCTCTCTCTCTCTCACCCTTCTCAGTTTCTTCCCCCCCCCCTCCTCTCTCTCTCTTTGTTTCACACTTAATACTATTTAATATTCGCTCATGGAAATAAAGGCAGGACATTTTTTTTTAACTATATACAGATGAGTTCAAGGAATATATAGTACATAAATCGTCCAGAGCATTTATTTATCTATTTATTATCATTTTTTTTTTTTTTTTTTTTTTATCTATCTATTTATTTAATTATTTTTAAGCCTACCAGGTAACGTCATTTACGCGCGTTGTCCGATTACTGTAACGACACAAATTTTGTGTTTTCTGTTTATGTCTGTTTTACTTAATTCAAAATTTACAAAACTTCTCTTAAATTCAAAATATTTATGACATGTTCAAACTTTATATATACGCACGGTATTGATAATATACAAAGTGGAAGAAAAGAATCCTGTGTTTGAGAGGAAAAGTTTCCATCTATCCCCAATGACTGTATCAAAAACGAAAAAAATATCCGTATTCATGAGTTATGAATACAGAATGATCTAGAAATATGT